>NC_079443.1:14635054-14740054 GCF_903798145.1 Danio aesculapii
AGCAACCTGTGAAACAGTGATAGTAGCACATGTTTTGACAAATACAGTGAGTTTTGTTCAAAACCTAGCAAGCGGGCTCACTGTATACTACAGCATATTTGTGCATTCTATAAGGGGAATGTAACCTGTATATACTGTAGGCAGAAACTCATACAAATGACTTACAGTTGGTTTCAGTGGAGTTTGGCATTACATCCTGAGCTTAAAATTCCCTTCTCTGTGTGAGTGATAAAATAAGCAAAGTTGTTAAAGTAGACAGGTTTGAATTGAATTTATTTTTGGATCTTCATGTTATTGTATTAAAAACCTTTTTGCTATATTGAAAGGGAGTTTGTTAAAGTGTGTTATGGGTTTGTCATATCCTCAAATACAATGCTAATTTAGAATTTGGACGAGAGAAGATACTGATATATGATCAGCTTGTATTTACAATTTTATTTAAACATTTTGCATTAATTAGTGGGTACACTACCTTGGCTATTTACTCACACAAGAATTTCTTCTATTGAACACAAAACAAGATATTCTGAAAAATGCTTGAAAAAAAACGACATTGACGTATACTGTAGGAACAAAAATTACCTTGGAAGTCAATACCTGATTTTTTTTTTTTTCCTTAAAATTCTTCAGAATATCTTATTTGATTAGCAGAAGAAAGAAACATTTGAAACAGAAATGGATTTGGAACAAGTGGATGTTTAGTAAATGAAAGCATGATTTAATTTTTTTTTTGGGTGAACTGTCATTCCACAGTTAAGTGGAATTCCACATTCCAACTGTAGTTTGAAAGAGTATAAAGCCATTGTTTCTCCATCAGTATGCATGTGTAGGTATATCGCGGTTTGGAAAAGTCAAGGTTTGGAAAAGTCATGGCTGTCTTTTTGCTGTTTATTTAATGTTATTAGTAGACTACAGGGCTAAGCGATTATTGTGTATGTGATTTCATATAGAATTTTAATGCACGTGTTGTCAGAGAAGCACAGTTGTGTCATACGTAGTAAATCTCCTCCAAAGGCCAAAGGGTGCTCTCCTGCTGAAATTTCTAAATATCCATTAAGAAGAAAACCAGGAAATGCCAACGCAATCTCACAGCAATTCGTAACTTTTTGATTTGGTGTCTAATTCGTACGATGTTATTCGTACAATTTAGTATGATTTGCTCATCACCTAATAATGGTTGGGTTTAGGGGTGGGGTTGGGTGCCTCCTTTTAAAAATCACACATTTTTCGTCTGAATTAGAACAACCACAAAACTGACAAAACGTAAAATACTTGCACTTGCACAAAAGACTTGCACTTTCTCGTGAGATCGGGCTGAAAATGCCCATAGTGTTGCATTATGAACAGGAGATTTAACAGCTTTCATTGATTCAATGCGACCAACAATCACATGATCTCTCAGAAGGATTTATTTCAAACACTCGACCGAAGTTGAGTTTGGAGTTAAAACTTGTTATTAAATGTGGCAATTTAATCACAGATCTCCATGTCATTATCGTACGATTAAATTGACTTTGAACGTGATTTTATATAGCTTGTCAGTGAGCTATACAACTCAGAAAATGACAAGTTATGACTTTCCAGAGGTTAACTAGAACCGGCTTTAATCACAAATTGCACATAAAAATACCTTCAATTATTCAACTATCCTTATTAGTATGCAGACAAACAAATTTTCTAAAAATATGACCATAAATTACACGTATAGTCAGTAAAACTGGGTTATCATTCCAAAACTTTATTCAAATATGTCAAAGAATACATTTTCGTGTCCTTGATTAAGAACATTAAGCAGGGAAAAATATAATGAAGCAGCCCATTGCATCATACAGTTAACAATATCTATCAATATATATATTAATGAAACCCTTGACTGCAGTTTCTTTTTTAAGCATCATTTTGATTACATCCACGTATGTGGTTACATTCAATAACTACATTTCCATCCACCTATTTTTATGTGCATTTTGGATATGCGCATAAAAGTATTGGGTAATGGAAATGCCATTTTGAACATAAATTTGGAAAATGTGCATGAAAGGTTATGCGCATAACTTAGTAGGATAAAATTTGTATTCTATAAGAAAAGATGCACATAAACTACCATGGAAACACGTACCGAACAAATTCCAGTATGCACATTAAAAAAGTGATGTGATTTTGTTATAAGAGATCATGTAATGATAAAAATGTGTGTGAAAATGATAAAAATGTGTGTCAAACCAGCAGGCTGAGCACATTGTAACCCATCTGAAATGTTGTTTTGGTCATTCCTAAATGCCATAACCATTACAGTATTAGTGTTATTATATTATTATTGACCTCCAGAACTGTCAAGAGTGTCTGCACTCGATAATTGCGCGTGGGCATCATCTTTTGAGGCTCAAGTCATTTATTAAATGAAGAAAAGATTCAAGCAGCTTCTCTTACAGCAGCAAATTCCGTTTTTACTGTTTATTTGGCGCCAGTTAATCAGGAAGTGACAATTTTGTTCTCTTTGAGTGTTTGGATGGAAACGTTGCTTTATTCACACGTCTTTTACGCGATATTCCAGCATTAATTTAGTTTCCATTTTTGGATGGTAACATATCTATCGAAAAGCCAAAAATTGCAGCTCATTTGCATAAAGTTAAACTTTTCTGAACTTTTGTTGTTTGCCTTGCAAACACTGTCACTCATGTCGCTGCTCTCCATTAAAAATAAATGGGCTCATGTTGCAGTGTTGCTGATAGTGTGAATGTGGCTTCTGCTTTAGACATGGTGAAATACAATGTATGCCAAGTGATATTACAAAAACAATATATCACACACAGCTATGTTCATTCCTACATCTAACCACAAAACACCTTAAACATAGAGCAAGCGTAGACAATTATAGATCACACTTATCGTCATCAGTTTTTAAGACTCACGGCTAAGCGATATTTTAATGGTCGTGAAAAAAATTTACGTGCAATATCACTCCCTGACATTAGATGGTGCTTAATGAAAAACAGAAATAGCGCATGCTGCACAACCTTATGCTTCTGACACTAGCTTGTGGCCCTCATTCTTTTTTTCAGCTCAAAGTATGTGAACAAAAGCGGCCCAATCCCCACCACCCCAAATAATTAATTTAGCGTTTTGTGATTTAGCATTTTAAATTAGCATCCTAGGTAAGATCACATCAAGTGGTTGAACCAGTTATTGCCAAAGTCCCTTTAAGGCAAGTCATTTCACTTGGCAGCCATCTTTGAAACACCTCTCGGGCATTCTCTCTGAATGGGGAAACATCAAATTCTCTAAAAGTTTGCCAAGCATACAATTACATTACATATTTGGAATCACCAATAAAATTAAATAACAAATGTCTCATAAGTAGGGCCAGCTGGAATCTGCGGATGTTTTTTTGCTATTTCTGCTGAGAGTATCATAACTAAAACCTTAAAATGTGAAATAAAAATGTTTATCTTTTTAACTTTTATTTAATGTTTAAAACGCAAATCCAATTAGATTCACTTTATTTGGTAAACAAAGCGAGTCTCTCATATAATATCTTTACTAAAAGACGGAAAATATTACTGTACAAAATGCATTGTACATAAATCAGATGAACGTTTTCATATTAGTCAATAATATTACTGTAATTAATAAAAAAAAAAAAACTGAATAAATATAGATTTACACACATTTACTCAAGTAAATTGCATTTACTCGCCACTAGCTTGCATGGGTCGGGATCTATAGAGCTGCGCATCGTTGGATTTGCTCTTCAGTATTTGGACTCTCAGTAGTGATTATTAAACCACACTGAACTGAGCTAAACTGAACTGAACTTAAACACTACAAACTGAACTACACTGTTCCTATTTACTATGACCTTTTATGTGAAGCTGCTTTGACACAATCTACATTGTATAAGCACTATACAAATAAAGGTGAACATAAATAAACAAAATTAATGATGGGCTAAAAATCTGCGGAACTCTGCGCGCGCAGATGCCATGTGGGCCTACTCATAAGTTTTGCTTCTAAATGTTTAAATCAAATAAAATCTGCATTTTTCACGTATCCCAAGCTAATGAGCACTCAACAGAAACAAGATCACGACACCAACCTCATTTCTGGCCATTCTACACCTTATCATCCTCTGAAAAATGCCTCATCAGATCAGGCTTAACTTCTGAATTAATTTACAACTTTTGTTGGCGAATCTCCTCCAGAAATGACTTTTTGTTTACAAGTTTGTGGAGCATTTGAGTAGTTGCTGCTGTCATATGATGTGCGTTTGACAGGATAGACTGTACTTTGCATTCGTTTCATACAGATTAGTGTATTTGGTCTGAGCTTCTCCCCCGGAGAAACGTCAGTCTATAGCAATCGATGATTGGCTACTGCACTAGTAGGCAGGGCTTCATTCACCATTTTTCCCATTCAAAACTACACAAGTGACATGCCTTGAGTATATATATATATATATATATATATATATATATATATATATATATATATATATAGTCTTTGGTATTGCACTGCAAAGTTAAAACAATTTTTCACCCCATCCCTCCTCTGACAACTCTATGCAAATGCAGGTTGCTAGACTGACCACACCAACAGGAGCCTGCGTGTCTAACCAATAGGAGCTCCGAATTTGATGACGCGATTCATGCAACAATTCAAATGACCGCCGGGGAAATGTCAAAACAGTTTTTTTCTTCTTGGTTGTATTACTGAGACACGCCATGTGCAAATTTGCCGCTACAGATTGTTTACGTTTGCTGTCAGGAATTATGGATTATGTCAAACCCCGGGGGCGTTTTCTTTCGTGTTTGGCGCGTCTTCATTGTCGTTCAGTCTGACTTTATGACAGCTGAGATCTTACAGTGTGACATGGGAGCCATGTTCGTGCAGTCTGACATGCTACAATCACTCAAGATTAAAAAAATAAAAATAAAAATTTGCACAGTGTGAGCTGGCATTTAGTCGGTTTACATATGATGCATGTCTTTGGGCGGTGGGAGAAAACCGGTGAACCTGGGGGAAACCCACACGGAGAAGGGAAGAACATGCAAACTCCGCACAGAAACACCAACCGTCCCGACGTTGAGGACCAAAGCCGGTGGTGTTCTAGCTGTGTAAACTTAAAGGGGGGAGGAAGGAGGTTTCTTCCAGACAAAGATGATTGTGGAATAAAGACTGTGGTTGTTTATAGTTACTTAGGAATCATCTGATTGGAGGATCATGTTAATGCGGGACCAGCTGTGGTCAATCATAAGCACATGATCCCCTCTAAATTAGTTTATAAATAAACTTCATTTAAAACAAGGTTGAGAGAAAGTTAATGTGTGAAATGTGAATTAAAATCCAAATGTACATATAAAAAAATCATAATCTGCAGTTATTAGTGAATGAATGCTATTTATTTATAACTTTTGGAGAGAAATGTCACAGACAGAAACATGTAGAGTGCATTCTGGAAACACAAATAGAAAGTACTGTGAAAGATTATGTGTGACTATGCTTACTCTAAGCATTTGCATCAAAACTAAAGTATGCTCTGTGATTACTTTGGCATCTCAGCAAGGTTTTATAACAGAGCATTTCTGTTTTTAGAAGAAACAACACTTTAGAACATTCCCGCTACCTGCAGCTTTCCGAAAGTTCAACTCCTCACGCTGGCCAGATTCTATAAATTACAGCCCCACTTTCTCCTCGGCAACATCTCTGGAGTGTGGCGTAACTGGAGCTGGAACTGGATTCCTCAGCTCAGTGTGAGAGGCTGGGTGGCAGCGGCCGGCGTCAGGAAGGGAAAAAAACACTGTTGACATAGATGAAGCACATCTCTGAGGAGTTCACGGAAGCAGTCAGGTGGACAACAGAGGAGCATAGGTCAAATATGACTGGAAGTCCGGGGGGAAAAGTACTCTCACAAACACAGGAGACGCTTTTTAGGAGTAAAAATACCCTTCTGTTTGCTGAAAATGCAAACATAATCTGATGTTTTGACCTCTGGATCAGCTATTTCTGTCAGCCATCGTTTTTCCTTTAAAGATCTATGTTAGTGAAGCCCAGTGTCAGGCCTGTCAGAGATCACAAATACATTTTCATCTGCGCTCATTTGGTTAAAGAGTGATGAGGGTGTAATGGGACGGCAGTGGAATGTGGTGTGGAATTGCACTTGAGGTTCTGGTTTCTCAGGACGGAAAGAGATTTACGAGGAAGTCTTGGGTGATGGGCGGCAGTGGTGTGCGGCTGACTCTCTGCACAGTCTCAGTTGCTCCCAGAAGCTACAGGATGTGTTTAGAGGACACTTGGAAAATCCCAAAAAACTTGACGAAAGAGTGCCAACTCTTACACAACACCGGGCTCTTGAAAACAAAACAGGTCACACCCGGACACGCCACATGTTCTAATAATACTTTAGGTACAGCTGGGTGAATGTTTACCTCCATTTTTTTTAAGTAATGAAACGACACTGAGGGGTGCAGTAGGTAGTGCTGTCGCCTCACAGCAAGAAGGTTGCTGATTCGAGCCTTGGCTGGGTCAGTTGGCGTTTCTGTGTGGAGTTTGCATGTTCTCCCCGTGTTCGCGTGGGTTTCCTCCAGGTGCTTCGGTTTCCCCCACAGTCCAAAGACATGAGGTACAGGTGAATTGGGTAAGCTAAATTGTCTGTAGTGTATGTGTGCGAGTAAGAGTGTGTTGGTGTTCCCAGTGATGGGTTGCAGCTGGAAGAGCATCCACTGCGTAAAACATGAGCTGGATAAGTTGGTGATTCATTCCGCTGTGGCGATTAATAAAGGGAGTAACCCAAAAAGAAAATGAATGAATGAATGAAACGACACTGAATGTTATGAATATTTTGTATATATTTACCATAATTCTGTATTACATAACATTGAGTAATTTAAATATCGAATTAGCTGAGTTTAGTTCCAAGAATACAATCAACGGATTAAACAACATCAGTTCAAATATGTGCTTTTAAAAATATATTGAATACAATCATAATGTTTTAATAGTAATTCAACCTTCAACTAAACTCACTTTTAAACCAGTTCACTTGAGTAATAGCATGGATTTGGATCCTCGCATGTGCATGATTGTTAACAGCTAACAGGATGTTAAAACAAGATTCGACTTCAGATATCGTCTATATTTTTTGCATAACATTTTATCTATGCAGTGATTCTAGACTCATACATTTCAGTCCTGATTACTACTGTATGTAATTGCATGCAGTATGTACAATGTATTTGTTTGTAAATTGATTTTTTTTGAGTGCAAAAAGTTAAAAACCAGAGGATCTACACTTGCCGGCCACTTTACTAGGTACAACTGCTCGTTAACGCAAATTTCTAATCAGCCAATAACATGGCAGCAACTCAATGCATTTAGGCATGGGCAAGATGATGCAGTTCAAACTGAGCATCAGAATGGGGAAGAAAGATGATTTAAGTGACTTTGAACGTGGCATGGATGCTGGTGCCAGACAGGCACCAAGTATTTCAGAAACTGCTGATCTACTTGGATTTTCACGCACAACCATCTCTAGATTTTACAGAAAATGGTCTGAAAAAGAGAAAATATTCAGTGAGAGGCAGTTTTGTGGGGACAAATGCCTTGTTGATGCCAGAAGTCAGAGGACAATGGCCAGATTAGTTCAAGCTGACAAGTAACAGTAACTACTCAAATAACTACTCGTTACAACCGAGGTCTGCAGAAGAGCATCTCTGAACACATGTTCAACCTTGAGACGGATGGTGCCAATCCTGTCAGCTAAGAACAGGAAACTGAGGCTACAATTCACATAGGCTCACAAACATTGGGCAATAGAAGATTGGAAAAACATTGCCTGGTCTGAGTCGTCTCGATTTCTGCTGCATCATTCGGATGGTAGGGTCAGGGCCGGGGAGTGTAAATAGTAATTCACTCCATCCAAATAATAATGAAACAATACTAATTTTTTTTTTATCAAACCTTTACAACATAGTCTACTCAAACCCATAATTCATAAATCCAGTAAATATGTAGAAACAGATAAAAAAAAAACATTTGCATTTTTTTCTCATAGCTGTGGTTTCTTATTAGGATCGTTCAGAACTTTGATCATTTTAGAGTGAGAAACCGTACAATAACATACCAAATTTAAACATTTACAACTTTTTTATTAAAACACTACATTAAAAGTTAGATTAGTAATGAGAATTTGGTTGTAGCGTGTAAATCCAATGACAATTATGTTTATTAATTACTTCAGATTTTACTACAGTGAAATTTTGAACCACTTTGAACCAATTTAGAATTTTGAGCAACTGAACCTGCTACATCTGGATGCAAAGACCACAGTGTCATCAGTGATGTGGCACATTTGGTGCAGTTCAAGTTATCCAGCTGGAATAGTCTCATGCGCTGGACAGCATAGTGGATGTGAAAATCTGCTGCAGGATTTGAGGGATCTCCTTGGTGTCCATGGCGACAAAAGAGCGTCCGGCCGGCAGAGTCTTCTGGAGCCTGGATGTCGGAGAGAGAAAAGAGACCCCCTCATCAAACATTAGCAATGCAAATCAGCTTTTCCTAGCGAGTTCCTATTCCTCCATGGGAAGGACAATGGCTGTCATTCACGGTGGGGGGCTTTGATAAGATAGGGGGTCTTGGGAAAAGCCTGTTGGTTAAGAGGGGCTGAAAGCAAAGTGCCGCCCTTCTCCTTTCACTTCCCCTCCCTCCTCTCTAATCATTCACTACTGTCATTTAGTCCCTTTAAAAAGACGGCACATGTTCAGAGAGAACTGCTCTTTAAATCACGGAGGCCATGAAAAGACAGCCTATATAAGACGCGTCCGACCACCAGGATGGCGCCTTCCAGCTCTCCTAATATGCTCTCTGTGAGTCAAGACCCACAAAATCCTTCAAAAAACATGAACATTGCACCAAAGAGAGTGCTGGACCCATGCATGAGCCTATAGACTCTCAGCTTTTATTTGACAAGAGTCGTACAAATCAAACAGGCCACAGCAAAGTGTTGACACAGCTTCAAAAAGGGAAGGCTAATTACATTTCAAACTCTTTATATGCTTTATAGTGCTGCCCTGAACATTTGAGACTTTGCACTGCAATTAGCACTGGTATGGACTTTTTTTAACCTTCCTGTTGACTTATGCTGAGTTCAGACTGCATGATTTTCAAAGATGTCATGTCACGGATGCTTTCACACTGCATGACTATCTAGGGTAGCGGTTCGTCGCTGCTGTGTTTACACTGTAGGATGGATCAGTGACAGGGGGTTCACACTGCATGACTTTACAATAGGAAGAACCGCCGACAACTTTGTCCAAACTACTCACAACCAAAGACACGCGAGAAGTGACATGGAAAAAATGCAGGGTCACGTAGTATATCTTTCGTTATTAACTACATAATGAGAAAGAAGTCCTTGAGAAAGAAGAAAATGTACTTATTTTGCTTATCGGCTTTTGAAGAGTTAGCCATTTCTTTTTCAGCAACTTTTTTTCCTTTTTGACCCGGTTATGATATTGCTCAGATGACATGTCAAACAGACACAGTGCACAGTGTCAAATTTCCACTAGTTTTTCCTCCATTTCTTGGGTCCAAATAAACAGAAAATTTGCGCTTTAAACTTCTCCCCCAACCTCCCGCTGGCCTGCAGGAACCCGTACTAGTGGATGCTGCTCTCTCATTGGTTGTAGGTGATTACCGATGTTATTTTTTAATCAGAACACATTTCACACGGCATGATTTGAATCGCCGACAGCTCCTGATATTTAGCATGCCAAGTATCTCACGTGCGTCAGCGACTCATCTGCAATTTTCTCAGATTGCGACTTTGATAGTTGAATCTGTGTGATTGTTACTCGCATGCACAAGCACCAATTTGCCTGTGATTTCAGGCATTTGTCGTCGACTTCTCAAAACCTGTCGGCGAGTCAAAATCGAGGCTAAAATAATGCAGTCTGAACTCGGCATTACGGTTTAAAAATGAGACAGCAGAAAAAAACAGTTTTTTTATCTTGAAGTTTTGTGACTTTTTAAAAAAAAAATCCCATCACTAGAAAAAGCTAATTGTTTTCTATTTTCATACTTTCATGAAGGCTGTTAACATTTAGGGTACAATGGTTGTCCTTTAATTTTGACCCACCAGCTATAAAACCATTTTTATACTACAAACACACACATGTACTCCCTGACAAAAGTCTTGTCGTCGATCCCAGTTGTAAGAGCAATAAATGATAACTTGACTTCTAGTTGATCATATGGAAAAGTGGCAGAAGGTAGATTTATTTTATTTTTTTACGATGAATCATCTGTTGAACTGCATCCCAATCATCACAAATACTGCAGAAGACCTACTGGAACCGGCATGGACGCAAGTTTCTCTCAGAAATCAGTCAAGTTTGGTGAAGGAAAAGTCATGGTTTTGGGTTACATCCAGAGTGCATGGCAACATCAACAACCTGAGGTACCAAGACATTTGTGCTGCCCATTACATTACAAACCACAGGAGAGGGCAAATTCTTCAGTAGGAGTGCGCTCCTTCTCATACTTCAGCCTCCACATGAAAGTTTCTGAAAGCAAATAAGGTAAAGGTGCTCCAGGATTGGCCAGACCAATCACCAGACATGAACATTATTGAGCATGTCTGGGGTAAGATGAAGGAAGAGGCATTGAATATGAATCCAAAGAATCTTGATGAACTCTGGGAGTCCTGCAAGAACACTTTCTTTGCCATTCCAGATGACTTTATTAATAAGTGATTTGAGTCATTGCAGAGATGTATGGATGCAGTCCTCCAAGCTCATGGGAGTCATACACACTATTAATTCTTTTTTCACTGACCATGACTTTATATTCTATACTGTACATTATTTCTGTTAAGAGACAAGACTTTTCTCTAAGCAAAGTCAGATCTTACTGTCCTAATTAAAAATCAAGGCATGATCACATTTTATTTTGGTCAAATAAGTGTAATCTAGAGACTTTTGCCTTTCATATAAGCCACTTCCGATACCAAATGATCAACTAGCAGTCAAGTTATTCTGTGTAGTTCCTAAAACTTGGATAGGCGACAAGACTTTTGTTAGGTAGTGTACTTTAAGAATCTGCTGCTTTAACTTTTATGAATACTGTCTTGCTAAACATTTTACACTACTAAAGGTGGCTTTAGCATTAGCAAATATACCCTTCAGTCAAAAACAAGTCTTTCTGACTGATTAAACTGATGAAATACTGCACACTGATGAGGGAAAACCTTGAGGTTCGTGATGAAGATGAGGTTGTTTCTTCATGCAAAATACATTTGAGGATTCATACTAAATGTAGCTGCTTTATTTTAGAGTTTTAGTAAAGGCGGCTCATTTTTGACTCAAAAGAAAAACTGTGTATACAGAATTCTAGGACAACACTTGGATTAAGGGACCTTAAAAAAACTGACTCAAAAGCACTTTCACTGCACAGCAGTTTCCGGTTGTAATCCAGGCTTAACCTTTAACCAAGCATGCTTTAACATTTAACACACAACCTGCTGCGGGACATAAACCTCACCTGTCCGCCTGGTCTCCTAGTGAACCGATGAAGATGGCGAAGGCATTGACCTGCGGGTTACTAGTGAGAACACGTGCAAACCGGTCCGGGCTGATGCCGTAGCGCTCCAGGTTGGCGTCGCTCAACACGATGACAAAATGCTCATCGGCTTCTTCATGTGCCAGCTCCCTTATGGCGTGTTCGGTGCCCTCCAGCGTGTAGTCTCCACTCATGCAGAACTGCGAGTGGGCATGCATTGTCTGAGAGAGTGGCATACAACAGAAACAGAGGTTAAAATGGAGCTGTCTGACAGGCCTGAAAAGACCATATGCTAACCAGTTTGTTTTAAGTGCATTTCCTGTGGAGGTTCATGCACACATCAATAACACATGGAAGTTGATTCTTGATAACATCTCAAAAGCAGCATAGAGGAAGAGATTCATGTAAAATGGAGACAAATGAATTAGCTACAAAAAAAAGTAAAATAGATACATGGTTAGAGAGTAGTATTTTTACCTCCCAGTTGGTGGTCGAAGACAAACTAGAAAACATACACTTACCGGCCACTTTATTAGGTACACCTTACTAGTACTGGGCTGGACCCCCTTTTGCGTTTAAAACTGCCTTAATCCTTCATGGCATAGATTCAACAAGGTACTGGAAATATTCCTCAGAGCTTTTGGTCCATATTGACATGATAGCATCACGTAGTTGCTGCAGATTTGTCAGCTGCACATCCATGATATGAATCTCCTGTTCCACCACATCCCAAAGGTGCCCTATTGGATTGAGATCTGGTGACTGTAGAGGCCATTTGTTGAAGAAACCAGTCTGAGATGATTCACGCTTTATGACCTTTTGTGTTATCCTGCTGGAAGTAGCCATCAGAAGATAGAGACACTGTGGTCATAAAGGGATGGACATGGTCAGCAAAAATACTCAGGCATGTGCTCATGCTCAATTGGTATTAATGGGACCAAAGTGTGGCAAGAATATATCCCCCACACTATTACACCACCACCAGCCTGAACCATCTATACGAGGCACAAAAGATCCAGGCTTTCATGTTGTTGATGCCAAATTCTGACCCTACCATCTGAATGTTGCAGCAGAATTCGAAACTCATCAGACCCGGCAACATTTTTCTAATCTTCTATTGTCCAATTTTGATGAGTCTGAGTGAATTGTAGCCTCTGTTTTCTGCTCTTAGCTGACAGGAGTGGCACCCGGTGTTGTCTTCTGCTGCTGTAGCCCATCCGCCTCAAGATTCAACGTGTTGTCCCATCAGAGATGCTCTTTTGCAGACCTCGGTTGTAATGAGTGGTTACTTGAGTTACTGTTGCTTTTCAATCTGCTTGAACTAGTCTGGCCATTTTCCTCTGACTTCTGGCATCAACAAGGCTTTTGTTAGAGCTGGTTGTGTGTGAAAATCCCAGGAGATCAGCAGTTTCTAAAATATTCAGACTAGCTCATCTGGCACCAACAACCATGCCACGTTCAAAGTCACTTAAATCCCCTTTCTTCCCCATTCTGATGCTCAGTTTGATCTGCAGCAAATCGTCTTGACCATGTGTAAATGCCTAAATGAGTTGCTGCCATGTTATTGGCTAATTAGAAATATGCATTAATGAACAGTTGGACAGGTGTACCTATTAAAGTGTACATTGTAATTAGCAAGGTATGCATGAACCCTGATTTTTCTAAAGATCTCGTAACAATACTTTAAGAGGAATTTAAGAACATACTGGTGTAAGATTTTTTAAAACATAACCAGTCCAAAAGTTTGTTTCAGGAGATTTGAAAATCTTTTCAAATCTTTTTATTTCTCTGTTAAACACAGAAGAGCTGCTTATTGATTTAAATTGTGATGATATTTCGTATTTTGACACTGTGAGACAGAAGAGCACCATATTAAAGACATTGGTCACACTTAACAATATGTTTTCATTAGTTAATGTATTTACTAACATGAACTAATTATGAACAATGCTTGTACAGCATTTATTATTCATAGTTCATCATTTACTAATGTATTATTAACATCCAAATTTATGCTTGTTGATATTAGTCAATGCACCGTGAGTTAACATGAACTAACAATGAACAAATGTACGACTGTTATTTTTTTCGTATTATGACACAGTTCCTAGAAAAATGGAATATTAATTGACAAAGCAGTGGGCGTGGCTTGTTTTTTTTCTACTGCGAGCTGATAGGATGTTGTAAAGTAGGCATTTGACTCAAAAAGATGGGAAAAGAGTTTGGGGGACAGACTCCTCCTCCTCACCATTTCTGTTTGTTGTCAAATCTGACAGTTGAAGCAGCGTGGTTTAATATGTGGAAGTCCATTTTCAGGTTTCAATTAAAGATTTAAAGGGCAAAACTTTTTTTCTTAACGACATGCACAGATGAATTGTTCACCTCAAAACTAGCAACATGAGCTAACAAAATCCTACGGTTAGTTTTGATTTCTTGTGGACTTTAACGTTAACTAACATAAAAACTGTAATAAATGTATTGTTCATTGTTGTTCATGTTCATTGCATGTGTAAATGCTTTAACTCACAAAAACTAATACAACTTTATTGTAAAGTGTGACCAAGCCATGTTTTATTACTCAGAACTTAAGCAAAAGTTATAGCTCAGTCATTGGAAAAGACATGTACACACGGCTACATGCTGTCAAATGGAGTTTATTTTTTAAGACTATGCATTTGGCTACAACTTTTTTTATTCCTTTCATAATTTGACTGACTCCCTGCTGCCACTCTCTTGATTGTCAGTGCACACACAGATTACTGGCTGGTCACATTTAAAACCTGGTGAACTCGCATTGTTCAAACTGATCATGACATCTGGCTTTTTTTTTTCCGGAAACTATAGTTGCATTTTAAAAACAATATTTTAGTGCACTTGACTGATAGGCAGGTTCGTCCACTTAGCTGTTATCTTAGCAAAGTTGTAGACACTACATTTTAGACGAATAACTTGATAATTGTATTGGGTTAGGTGGAATCGTTAGAGTGTAAATATTAATTTAGCTAATGAGTAATATTAATGAACTATGAGTACTTACTATACAGTAACAGTTAGGAATAAAATGCTGGTTAGGGTTAATTGCATGTAATTAATTATAAATAATTGTATTTACTAAAGTAAGTGGCAAAAATACAAAGAATAAAAGTAGGCGAAGATTAAAAATGTTGTTTTATTTACCTATTTTATTATCAAAGCAAGTATTAATATCTATTCAAACCCCTAAAGACAAGCATCAGCATGTTAAGTCTATCTGTCTGCTGTCTCTTTAAAGGGTACATATTTTACCCCCTTTTCAAGATTTAATATAAGTCTTTTGTCTCTCCAAAAAGTTTCAGCTCAAAATACCCATCAGATTATTTATTATACCTTTTTAAATCTGGGAAATTTGATCTGTTAGGACTTTGTAGCTGTTTTTTGTTGCCTGTGCCTTTAGTGCAAATGAGCCGGTTTCCCACGTGCTGGAGAGATAGCTCTGATGGGTGAAGCCTTCACCTGCTGCGTCTCACATAGATAAACAGCACAGTGACAGACAAGAATGAAGCAGATCTCCCTTACTACAGTTAGAACTTTCCTAACTGTTATTTGATATATTTGTTGTGGAGTTAATTCAAGCCTTTTTGCAACGATGAGTCACACTCAGTGTCGTTAAAAGGTTTGCGCACACACACAGATACATTTAGCTTTGAGTTGTTTTTGCATGATGAATGTGACAGGATACACGTTAATATTCACAGCTGTATGGGCATCCGTTATGCTAATGTCCAAAATAAACCTGATTTAACGTCTACAAACCGGGATGGAAGCGTCTTACTTTATAATTGTCCTGACACTATGCGACTCTGGTGATGAATTACGTAGTGGTTTTACTGTATTTATTACAAACATGCACTGTTTTAAAAACTTGTAAAACTCATTCTTGATCACTTTTGATGTTGATTGATGATCACAGAGAACGGAACAGATCTTTTGATCCCAGTTGCTTTGTGCACGTCCTGTCTTGTTGATATGATTATACGCGTTACCACGCAGACATGTTAATACACTTCTGTCAATCATTTTGGTGGGCGGGGAAATCGCACTTCTATGTTATGTTGCGTTTGGCCTCAAAATGGGAGGGATTTGGATCCTATTTTACCCCAATATGACTGTGGACTAGAGCTGCACGATTCTGGCTAAAATGAAAAATCGCGATTTTTTTTTTTTTAGCTTAAAATGAAGATCACAATTTTCTCACGATTCTATAGATGTAAAATAAAGGTTAATATGAGTAGGCTATTATTATTGTTATTTCTCAAGCATATGGAAAAACGACAGTAATAGTATTATGTGTAGGTCTACTGTTGGTTAAAATGCTAAATTTTGTATAGACTGAATGGTGGACTTAAATAGACTTTAAAGTTGTCCTGGTTGTTAATTCACAGTAAAGTGATGACATCAGAATAAACTATTCATAATTCTGAAGTTGAATTATTATGTTTGAGACATATGCTTGCAATCTGTCATTGACAACATTATTGACCCATCTTTTTCTACTGGTAAAATCATTCCATACTGCATTCATCTCATACTGGAGATTCCCTCTTGCATTATATTCAACATTATATAGGCTATATAGTATTATATAATGGTTATACTCACACTGTTAAACATTTGTTCTCATGCACAACACTATGTGTTAACTATGACAGAAAAACATATTAAATGCTTGTCACAATCATAACTTTATAATGCAATGTAATTGTTTAAATGATGTGCGTGCTTTTGGTTTTATTTTCACTGTTAAGTGCTTTTCAAACTTCCCATGCTGCTCCCAAATGATCGCTCTGTATCACAAACTGAATGTTATTTACAACTTTATTACCTGTTATTCACAGCCTATGCAGGTTCTGTTCATTACAGAAGACTTCATTCACAGGCACGCACCTGCCCTCTCTGTGGTAACAGCTCACGGTCAGCTTACGTCTCGTGTGATTTCGCGGCCGCGAATACATCATTACATGAAGACAGAAATGACATTTTTGGGTAAATTATTGTATACGTTCTAAACATAGTATGTGACTCTTTCAACGTTATTTAGAGGTGTCCACGTTGCACCGAGCAACGTATGTAAAACAGTGAGAAGACGGCCGCCTTTGCTTCTCTCCTGAACTTGAAAATATGATTAGCAGAATCGTAGAAATGCTGGATTAAGATTGTGTAGGGGGTCGAATCAAGATCGCAATCTTTTTTCGATTAATTGTGCAGCTGTACTGTGGACACATTATACCTACACACAGTTCCGTCCAAAAAGCTTAAAAAAGAGAATTCACATCATAGGTGCCATTTAATACCTGCACATCACGCTTCCTTTCACTTTCACTTTAGACCCAATAACCAAATGTGTTGATATGTAAATCTTGTGGGGTTTTGATGCAATCACACTTTAAAGTCCTGTAATTAGGCGCTGTTCAACAAGCTTGTAGTAACACGAGCGTAATGCTCTCCTCAGGTGTATGTGTTCGAAAGTAAGGAAATAGCCACATTTGTCTAACCAACACACTAGATCTGGTTCCTGTATAACAGTCCCAAGGGTATTGTCAGAACTTGGCAAACGTGCTTTTTCCTTTTATGCTCCTTGGGCTTGGAATGACCTGCAAAATCAGCTCAATCTTGACACACTTCCGACTCTGAGCACTTTTAAACATCTTCTGCATAACGTCTTAAAGGATACTTGTAATTGTTTTTATGATCTGATCTTTTTATGAATGGTGATTTTGTAATTTAGTGGTATTGTTTTTTGTGATTTTTATGTGAAACTTTATGTGCTTTCTGCCGTCTTGACCCGGTCTCTCTGGAAGAAGAGACAGCACTGTCTCAATGTGATCTCCTGGCTAAATAAAGAAAATAATAATAATAATAATAATAATAATAATAATAATAATAATAATAATAATTTGCTGTTAATGTTTAACCGGCAAGGCCATAAATACAAATGAAACTATTGTACTTTAGTCAATATGCATAAGTGCTGTGAGCGTAACTCTTCCACTGAGTTAATGTTTGATGTGAATTTACAATAGCTATACTGAACACGATACTACGATATTTCCTCAAGACATTTTAATTGTCCATGTTGAACAGTGTTACTTTGAAATACCCTAAATTTCGAAAGATAATAGTTTAAACTGTTTTCAGATTTTCCTTCAGTAAATCAATTTCAATGTAAACGTGTTTTTAATTTCAAATTGACCAATTGTTTGAAAGATATCTGGTGTGATGTTTGTAATAAATCACACAATTGTTTCAACACCTGGTGCTGAAATATTTGCACTTGACTGAGGAAATAAAGGAGATTGTTTCAGTTTCGCAGGCCCCGATCTGGCTGCAGTTGTGCGTCAGTGAATCCCAGAGACCCATCCCTGCAGTCTTATGCCGGAGAATTTATGCTTGACATTCTTCCTGATGTGGTCACATAAGACAATAGGAGGAATTCTAGGAGAAACGCTGGCTACTATGTCAGCACAAGAGTATTCATAAGTGCCTAGATTTCAAAACAAAAAGAGGAAATGAGGTCACTCCTGCATTACAGAGGCATTACTGTACCTTCAAAACCTTCAGCCTTTCCTTGTTGTTCTTGGGCACTTTGTCACATCTGACCAGTTCTATGTCGAAACCATCTCCAGAGTGCCCCGTAATATCGTACTGCAGAGGAAATAACAGGAAGAAGGTGAAGGGTTAGTCCATGCTGCCAGAAAAATAAGACAAACAATGACATGCCCACTGCTGAAATAAACACTCTTTAATAAAATGATTATTATCAGTGTTCCACAATGTGCAAGATTGTCAAGATGATTACGCAAGCTGGATGTTATTCCGAAATGAATAGTCAATCAAAGGAAGTTTCATCATAAAATGTTGTCCAGCTCAACAGTGAGTGAGTGTGTTCGCCAACAATAGAGCAGTTGATGGCACAGACAGTCAGAAATGCATTATATTTCACTACATCAATTTATCTTTAGGATAATTTTGACTGATCGAATTAAATGAACAGTGGGCTCAGCATCAAACAATACATACACACTGATGTACACTGGACAGAGAACTGGAAAATAAGCACAATGTCTGGTTACAGAATGCACTGGTTTTCATCTGTCTACAATATTTGCAAGGTAGAGGAGACTGTGTTGAGAGTTAAAGTTAAAGTTCTGGCTAAATGGAAATAACCCCAAAGTATACTTCACTATTTACACATGTGAAAAGGGTCCACATACAGTGAACGTCACACAAAGTTTGTCACCATGATAATACGCATATCTGGTGAAGGTTTATATGAAGCTTGCGCATGCGCAGTGTTGTTGCCCTACTTAGTTTGTCCACTAGGTGTAACACTGAATTACGCTGTTGTTACACTGTTGGAAATATCTGAGATGGAGCAAAACCAACAAATAGCTATTGCAGATGGCAAAAACATTAGAAGTTCATGCTGATTAGTGCATGTGGGAGAGGAATCCACATTTTAAAAGGCATTCTTATCAATCATATTGTAACTGTTTAAGAGTGCTAATACTGGACAAGGATGAATCTACCAAGTGTATGTTGAGTGTGTCAGAGCGTTCCAAATAAGATATATCGCCCTCTAAAGGGCACTTTAAAGTTAAAACAATCATGGTTGCGATGGTGAAATGTTGTTTAAATTGAAGTGCTGAAATCTGGCTACTTCAAAGGGCCGTTCAGAATGAAGTATTTCTAAGAGTACAACTAAGGGCGCACTCACACTATGCTATCCGAAACGTGCCCAAGCCAGTTTTCCAGTTTGTTTGAGAAGTGTGAGTGCTCTGAATCGGACTCAGGCATGGTTCTGTTAGCCGGCCCTGGCCTAGTTGGAAGAGGTATGCCAAAACGCAGTTCATTTGGGCTCGAGCCTGAAACTGAAGACGAGACGTGGCTTTTAAGGGACTGTTTCGTATGGATTTATTAATAATTCTTACTGTAATGAACGCAAACTGTCGTAGATTATTAAAGACGCAAACCCCTCACTGCACGACAGCTGAACCTTTAGCAAACCTCCTAATTCGTGCAGCACGAGGACTTTATGATTGTTTAGAGCATCAAAATTGGCTGATCTGTTTGGCGAAATATTTGACTGCGTGTCACTGCATCCCAAACCACTAAAACGATATAAAGAAATCTCCACTGTGCCTAGCGAGAGCGCTTCTTAAACTGAACAGCGCATCATCGATGACGTAAGCGTGCTCAGGCCCAAATGCGATGTGAGTGCGGGCTGTCGGGGAGACTGGAGGGGGGACAAGCATGTTTTGGCCAGGTTCAAAGCAACTGTACAGTGTGAGTACGCTCTAAAGGACTCTTCAGGCCCCATTGATCCTTTTTGCATTGTGAAGTTGATTGGTTTTGCTCACTGTGTTCCTTTCACAAAGGCACATCCCTATACCAAACAGTGTTGGTGGTAACGTGTTATAAGTAATATTTTTAAGTAAAAATATTACTTTTCTAAAGTAACAAGTAAAGTTACTTTTAAAAATAAGTAATATTACTTTTTAAAAAATGTAACGCAACTTACTTTTTACCTTGCTTAATTGGTTTTTTAAAAAGATATTGCGGAATAAAAATGACCTTAGTCAGGTTGCATCACACACACTCAATGACAGAGTGTGCTGCGAGTGAACAGACAGTCGGCTTGAACTCATTATCATTAGGTCTCTTTTTTCACAGCGAATGACTCAGTGTACTGTTCTAGTAACTGAATAACTCAGGATATTGGTTTATTTTGTATCCGAAATTGGAATCAGGTTTGTTAAATAAGTAATTACTTACTTACTGGTTCGACCGGTTCACTTAGAAGATTCATTCGCGAATCGCCCGTCATCACTACAGACAGTGAGGAACAGAAACAATGGCAGCCTGGAGACTTACATTTTTCCAATGGATTCTTGTTATTTAAACTCATCGAAGATGAGAAGTGGATTGTCGTTAAGTAAGTAAATTGATTATGTGCAAGTAAAACTCTTGGCAACTGCAAGAAACACGACGTCGAAAAAAACTGGATGCACAGCACAACACACACACCACCTCCAGCTAGACAACAAATGATTGACATCATTTCACATTCTCCAGGTAAAACAATTAATTCGACTAAACAAAAAAAAATGGTTATTGCTTTTATTGTTGAGGAGATGCAGCCACTGTCTATTGAAGAAGTGACTAGGTTTTGTAATATAGTAAGTTTTTCTCTCTTTTGGGAAACGATTTACACATTTGTTAAGGCCACGTCACGTGTTATTCAATGTATAAAGCTCAAATATTTAATTTTGATTTGGGGATTGTTTTTTTATCGTCTTACTGTTCATTTTGTTATTAAACATTTTAAAGGTTTAAATCTGTTTTTGCCTAAATATAAATTATTTCATGTTAGTTCTCTTAGGCTTTATTGCAATCTTTAGCTTAATGGACAGTGAATTTACTTAACACAAAACATACAAAAGTAGCAAAGGCATTACTTCACATGCTGTCATTAATTTGAATATACAGCATGTAGAGTTCTGGGCTCAGAATGTTCTCAAGATATAATTTTATCCTACATTTTATTAAACGAAAATGAAGGTGTAGGTTATATAAGTGGTTGTAAAAAAATGCAGAGCTTCTCTATATAAAGATGAAAAAATACCTTCAAGTTCTGAAAGAGATCAAGCCAGGTAAGGAAAAGTAATGCAAAAGTAACTCCAAAGTAACGTAACGCATTACTTTCCATGAAAAGTAACTAAGTAACGCAATTGGTTACTTTTTTGAGGCTGCAACTCAATATTGTAATGCATTACTTTGAAAAGTAACTGTCCCCAACACTGATGCCAAGTGACAGTTTTAAAGGGATGAGCCCTTATGAAGGAATGCAGTGAGTAACACCAATCAACTTCATTACGGACAGTGTGTATGGAGGCTACAGAATGTAATATACTACTTATTTAACGCAGATTATGTAAGTGTCAAAAAGAAACAGAAATATGATGACCAGCAAAAAGCTCATCTGACAAGTAAGGTGGGGCCATGATGTCTGGCGCCCCTCACACACGCACAACCACACACACTCACAAACACATTAACATACTTACCATCTCGCATATCACTGTCAATTCATTTATCTTCATCACCAACTATTACAGGCCCTGCAGTCTAACTGAGATCTGACTAGTACTGGCCGGTATAGCTATAAACAGGGCTTGACATCATTATTTAAATGATGCGTTATGTCCACATGACTCCTCATTCATTTCACTTTGTTTGTGTGTTGTTGCAACCTTGCTCAATAAGGATGAGCAACTGTGTAGGGGTTTCATAGTGGCACATTGCATATATTAATTATTAGTTATTAAGTTCACATGACATTTTAGGGCTCAACACTAAGGATTTACCAATAGTTTTTCTAGCCACACTAAACTAATTAATTCCTTATCCAAAATTTTGAATAATGTGTATAACAATAACAAGCAAAATATTGCAGTATACATAAACTTTTTATTCAATAAAAATGGTATTAAAAACAACAGAACTTTTAAAAATTATTCCCATGTATCTAAAACTATACACAGTAGTTGGTCCTTGCTGAAGGTCCCTGATCACCAGTTAACTATACATAAATGGTGAGTTAAACTCCTATTAATGCAATGTCATTGTAAAGGACGATAATTAAAGCATATTAATAAAAATAACTAAGCAAAAGACAATGTGAAAAACATTCCGTGTGCGATTAATGAAAGGACGATCAGGCGCACACGGTTAACGTATATCAACGATCTGTTCAAATAATGGTTAAAGCGAAAGCGACAACCGCTGTTGCTTACAAGAAAAATCTAGAGCTCTTGAAAGCAGCAGGACTCTTCACATTTGCACACATATTGACAAACAGTTATAAACTAAAATTCTAATCTTTAGTGATGAGCCAGCGCTGACAATTTAAAAAATTATTTTGAACCAGCAAAAATGGCTTGTGGGAGTGGACCCGCCAAAGCTGAAATCTACCCGCATTTGGCGGGTGTTAGTGTCAAGTCCTGGTTATATTACTGTTCAAAACGTATTGATTAATACTTTTGTCTTTTCCATTTGATTTATTAAAAGAATACTGAGCAATATATATAATAAATAATAATTAATAATATATACAATACATATGAGTTTTTTTTTTGTTTTTTTTTTTACCTTTTTACTAAAATGATCATGGTCAATACAATACAGTTATGTTAAAAAAAAGCAGTACAACATTATCAATAGTAATGTTTGTGCAGTGCAATCAAATTAGTTGTGAATTTGCGTAGTAGGGTAATAGAAAGACAAAAGACCCAAGTGTAATAACTGTAACTAATGCCCGCTGTTTTTGTTGAGTAGTTGGCCAAAGCATTGAAAGCGGGTAGCAGTGTGTTTAATGAGAGAAAATTATAAATTTTTTTTGTATTTTGACGTAAAATGTGTACAACAATGTAATTCAGGTAAAAATTAGATTTAAGAAGGGAAAACGTAAAAGAAGTGGAGCAAATTCTAGAATGTTCATCTTAAATGCGAAACATGCAAAAGAAAATGAATAACTACAGTTAAAATTAATTAAATAATAGTCAGAATGGCAAAGATTCAGCCAGTCATCACCTCCAGACAGATGAACGATGATCTAAATTGAGCTGTAAGTACAGTGACAGTCAGAAGATGTTTGATGAAAGCTAAGTTATCAGTAAGAAGCCCCCATAAGGCCTTGATCATGCCGAACAAGCTTTTTGAGAGCCTTTTCAAAATTGGTTTCCTAATGGCTGCAAGCATTTTGCATGTTGCTTATGTGCTCTGTGCGACTTGCGCTTTCACTGCCTTCTACGCCTTGCTTTTTTTCCACTCTCCACGGAAAAAGTGCGCTACGTCAGCTGCATCTTTTATCATTGTCCAATCAAATAAAAGCAGAGGCGGGGTTTCCATTGAGGTGACAGCAGTGTTTGTGTTGTTAGGATGACTACGGAGAATTTTAAAGATGTTGGAGAGACTTGTGGTTGCTGTTTCGAGTTATCTGGAACAGTATGACTTTACAAATCTTGAAATATCACAATATTATTACATATTAAAATTATAAAAATATAAACAGCAATGCTTGTGCACAATATGCAGCTGATTCAGTCATTGCCCAGCGACATGAAAAGCACACTTTTTTGTCAACAAAAAAAGGCAGTGCGGTGCACCTCGCGTTCTCAGAACAGAAAAGCAGTATTGGGCAGTAGCGTCGCTACTTTCTAAATCAAATAGCTTTTCAGTAGTGAAGCAATTGTTTTGGTTGCGCAGTAGCATCCACACAAGCTACATTTACAGATCGCGAATCAATAAGTGACAGCACCAACATTCACGGAGCTGTGAGGGCGATGTCTAGCCGATGAAGGTAAATCCATATGATGGCGAGAATGACAATTTCTTCTTCTTCCTGTTTTACGGTGTTCAACAACAAAGTTTCTAGTGCATTACTGCCACCTCTGGTTGGCGACCGATACTTGCTTGATGGAAAGATGACTGAGGGAGAGAAGTTATTTCTGAAGCAGGAGAACTGCTCGCTGCAGAGCCATTTGAGCTCCAGCAAGGGGGAGCTTGAGCTTGAGCTCCTCTTCCTGTAAGCTGTTTTAATGCGTATATATATATATATATATATATATATATATATATATATATATATATATATATATATATATATATATATATATATATATATATATATATATATATATATATATATATGCATACATACACACACACACACACACACACACACACGCACACACACACACACACAGAATATAATGTAAAATATTTCCCTTTACTATAAATTGCTATAACATTTTAAAGGTGTAACGCCTGTTTTTATTGTATTTTTTGTTTTAGCTGTTATATACTATAATTTGTTTCTGTTTAGTACAGCATATTACAGTAAATAATTGAACTTAACTATTATTCCTCAAATGTTTCATTGACAGTTTTATTGATCACTAAGATATGATTGACTTGGATTGAAGTTGCTTCGATTTAAAAATGAAAATTGTAAAAATAGCTTAAATGTAGCTAAGCTACTTTTGCCATGTAGCTTTAAGCTTAGCTTGCTACATTTTCCAGGGGGTAGCTTTTAGTGTAGTTAAGCTACATTTTAAGTAAAGTAGCTAATATTTTTCAAGTAGCTTGCCAACTTATTAAAATTATAAAATTATATTAAAATTTGAGTGAGAAGCTAATGGTTTAATCCGATTCAATGTATTATGCTAAACTAAAGTGCTTTCGTCAGACCTGGAAATAGGCTGAATGGATTCAAAAATTGTAAAACTTAGCTGTTTAAGTCTAGGGTAGTTGTAAAATGAGCCTATTTAAAAAAAAAAAAATCATTTTAAAGAGTTGATTAGCCAATTCAAAAGAAATGAACTTACCAGCTCTTTTTTTTATTTGTTCCTGACATTAAGTAACACTGTTAAAAAAAATTTAATTGCTATGTACTTCACTTCCTACTTTGTGAATTTATTGGAAAAAAACAAGTTTTACATGTTAAATCAATTTCAATCCGATTTTATCTTGTTGATAACAAACAAAATTCAACATGTTACATATAGCCCCTTTACAGGCACAGTATGTCATTTTCACCACTAGAGTGCATGAATTCACAACAAACAAAAGCATAGTTTAATGATGCAGTGACAGAGTGTGGAATCATGGGGGTTGTCATCTTCATTAAATCTTACAGATCAGTTATTATAATGGTAGTATGAAGCAGAATAAGGCTAAAAGCCATCGAAGCAAAACAAAAGCACTAAAGTAACTGCTGATGAGAGAGGAGCATGACGTAGCATGAAAGCAGCGGAGCTTTTATTATGCCACAGTCGACTTATGGTCATGATCACATGGGGAAGAAGGAGCGCTGTTTTATCATATTAAATACATTTTAAGGTTCTGTTATAATGCTGCTCTGTGCAGTCTAATAAAGCGCACAACATATTAAAGCATATTTGTTGTTTCCCAGTTTTTTATAAAACCAAACTGGAAATCGATGGTGTGTGACGTTGTGTTGTGTCACCATTTAAATATTGCTTATTTCTCAGCATTTGAACATTCTTTAAAGCATTTGGGACATTGTAATTCTAGGTTCTAGTGGTTTTTGAATATGTAAATTAAGAAAAATCTTTATTTTCATATATTTTACAATCATATTTTGCCTTTAAGCAATATAAACATGTAAAAATGCACTGTGTGAATGATAAGGACATAAGGACTCATGTAACACTGTATTGGGTCTAACTGTTTTATAAATACCCCCTATATTTACATGTCCCACCTTCAGCTCTGACCCCACACATTTAAAGCACTGACGTGCAGTAGAGCAGATGGGATGATGTGAGGCATTGACACCCGCAGCTGCATGTCTTCCGCTGTTTTCCTCCCCCAGTTTTCCCCGAGATGGAGTTAACAGATCGTCTTTTGTGCGGCTACTACAAATCTGAAAGCAGCTTCCAACAAGGGCTGTGATTCACTGCCTCCAAAACGTCTGCCATCAGCTCAGACACAGAGAAATGGACGAATGAAAAAGGGGAACACTGAGTGAAATAGAAGAGACTCAGAGAGAGAACCACTAATCAACCTAAAACAGCATGACCATCTCCAGGGCATCTAGAGATACTTTACATCATCTTTTTAGCCATGGTAACCTTCATAACAGTGTGTCAGTGCATGGGGAGATCCCTGTTACTCATCAGATTCAGCGCTGAAGGTCACACTCACTGTTTCCGTGGTGTGTTGCCTGGAGATGGTTTACTGTAAACAGATATCACTATTTTTTATTGAGTTGCGAAAGTGTTTGTGGTGACCGATCGACGTGTAGTGACTATATTTGAAGTCTGTGGTCAAGATGAGACCATCGAGATTCACAAAGCAGAGAGATGAATTCAGGCTCTGTCATGATATCTGGTCAGCTAGCTGAAATTAAATGATTAAAACGACTAAGCTGGTGTTAAATAATTTTAATTGAATTAATCTTCTATTTAAGGGAGTTTGCAAAGCTTACAGCAACTCTAATAAACACAAAATATATCACATGCATTAATATGAAATCATTTTATTCCAATTGAAACTTTTAGCATTGATTTTGGTGTTTGTATTTAAAGAGCCCCTATTATGTTTTTTTTTTTTTTTTTAAACGAGCTTTATGTAGTGTGTACCACAGCTCTAAGTGAACTGAAATATCCAGCTAAGGCTTAAATCTGAAAGTGAAAGTGAACCTTGTTTAAAACTATTAAATCATCTTTAAAAGAGTCGACTCAGTGGTTCAAACTAATCGTCAGGGTAATGAATCTTTAGCCATGTCGGTGTGATATCGATACAGAACTCAAGCCCCGCCCATTTCTTGCGGTCACAGACCCGGGAAAATTTACCCCCGCTCACAAACACTGTAGAAAGAAAAAGAGGAAGACAAATGCTGTATCCAGTTGTAGCATGTCGCGAAGATGCTGTGCTCTGAAGTGTGAGGGAAAATTAAGTGTTATTTTCCCTACCCAAACATCAGGCTGTGAAGAATCAGTGGTTGAAGTTTATTTTTGCAAAAATACCTCAGCATTATCACCCCAGCCTTGTGCTGCGTTCCTGTTGTTTTTCTGACGAGTGCTACAGCAATCTACACACTTGCAACGGATTCGTCTGCCTTTTGTTTGCTTTACAATACATAGTTCATGGACCAGTTTCTTCCTCCATTTCACAAGTGTAAGTAAGTGTGATTAAAATGGTTGCCTCCTTGTTTTCTCTAGCTTGTAAAATGTGTATTTATTTGTGTTTTGTTACTTGTACCTGCTCCATGCAGCTTGTAGTATATCTGGCTAACTTTTTATATTCTCATAGCACGTCTAAAACCACGTTAAATATGCAACGCCTGCCGCTTTGTTTATGGATTTAAATGCGTTTGTGACCTTATGATCCTCTGCTCCTCCTCTGTCAGCTGTTCTTACACGCATGCGGTGGTCAAGTTTGAAAAAAGTTCCGCTTTTGCCGCTGTGTTGATTAATACTGAATGTGAGTCATGGTTAAGAATAGAGCAGTATACTGGCGTTTAACTGCACTGCTTTAATGCACCCTTGCATTGGGTTCACACATACACTCTACACTCTGACTACTTCAACTGTCTCTCTCGCGCTGAACGCAGTCGACCAATCACAACAGACTGGGTCATCGGACCAATCACAGCATATTAGCATAGCGCTAAGGAGAGGTTTGGGAACAAATGAATCTCTGAACAAATCATAGGGGAGTCGCTGGGATAATTAGGTAAAAATAAATGCATATTATAAGACAATGAAAGTGCTTTTTGACCTTGCATGCGTATCAGCCTGTTGTTAGAGACCCCCAAAACCAAAATATGCCTTTTTTAATGCATAATAGGGGCTCTTTAACAAGAAAGCACTGAATTAATCAAAAGTGATCAACTCTAAAGCTTTTTTTCAAACAGATGCTGGTCTTTTAAGAAAAATATAAATCAGTAAATAAACTTCATACAAAAGTATGATGCAACAACTGCTGTCAATATTGTTAATAAATACCAATAATAATGAATACCATAACTTAATATTAGGAAAATTAGTGTTTGCCATTTGCCATTATATTTATTAACTATAATATTGTTTTGATTTATTTCTGATAACAAAATGCAAAGCAGATGTTGTTCTTTTAAGAACTGTATACTTTCCACAAAAATATGATGCAACAACTGTTGTCAATGTATTTCATGTAAAAAAATGATGCCAATGTCTTCAAAAATCATTTTACCAAACTCAAAAATTAGATCGCCTGTGTATGTTAACACTGCAGTGGCAACCATCTTGGATGTTGTTATAACTGGCAGTTTATTCCACTGTGGAGACCAGCAGGTAAGACAAAAACAGCAACCGAAAAGTAAAATAAACAAATAAATAACAGGGTAAGAATGTAGTAAAATCTGAAAACGTGGTAAAAATCAGGCGAGGGTTTTTCTTTTTCTGAATAGCTTTTGAAACTGTTGGTTGGGTTTAGGGAAGTGGTTGGGTGGGTCAGTCAGTGCTTTTTAAAACACTATTGGTTGGGTTTAAGGAAGGAGGAGAGTGAATCAGTCAGTCAGTCAGTCAGTCAGTCAGTCGACAGCAGCCTCTAGTGGATTTACGCAAGAAGAGCAGGTGCGAATGGCACTCACGCGAGAAATTTGAGATCTCAAAATGCGTACACAGCAGCCTCTGGCGGATTTGCGAAAACAAAAACTGCACAAAAAAGGTACCCCCTGGGACGTATTTTGTGAACTCAGAAACGTGTATATGGGTATGTTTTCAGAATGAGCCTGGGTTGGATAAATGTGATCACACTCTAGACTTTGGTCAATACATTGTTCCAAATTTGGAAAAGTCCTAAAATGCTGCCTTCAAAGACAGTGGAGTAGATTTTGGAGCAACAGCTGATGACTGAATCTCACCTTAAACTTGTGCTCGTAGCTCTCAAGCGCCTCCATCACCATACACACAGCCTCCATGGAGCGCTCCAGACGGCCGTCTACTCCATTAAAGCGGTACATGCTGCCAGAGACGTCTGCTAGCACACGCAAACGCTTGGGCTTCTGCTGAGGAGACCCCAACTGCAGCCAAACCAAAAGAAAAAAATACCAGATGGTTATTTAATGAGGAAAATCATTCAGTTACTGTGTGGTTCCTTTAACTGCAGCATTCAGTTTGGCCAGAATCCTCTTCTGAGACGCTTGATGGTCAATGAGGTTTTAATGGATAATACAGGAGCCACTAAATATATTCACGGGACCACAGTTAGAACTCAGCAGGTATTATAATCAATTTAAAAAGATGTTAAATATGGGATTAAAGGAAAATGGTGATTATGTGATGATCTTGAAATGGCTGACATTCAGTGGACTATATGAAAGTAAAGTAAAACAGCTGGTCAAAGAATTTAGTTAACACAATGGAAACAACAGAAAATTTAATAAGAATCCTACATTACACTTTGCCTAAAGAACACAATTACATCCGTACTTTCCAGTCAATTCTGTTACAACAGTTTTAAAAGATAAATAGAGATAAATAAACTTCAATTGATGTCAATTCCTCTCTCAGGAGACTGTGGAAGGCATTGTGGCACCTTATTTATTCTTCCCACATTCATTTGTACAACATTTTTAGTGTGCACCACTAGTAGATAAATTATCTGTCACTTCTGTTATTGCAATATTTCAGTGAATTTCTCATTAATTTTTTTAAACTTTAATGCTTAAAGCAGTTTTTCTCAACCATGTTCCTGGAGGACCACCGGCTCTGCATATTTTTCATGTCTCATTTACCAAACACACCTGATTCAGATCATCACCTCATTGGCAGAGACTAACCGACCTGTAATGGGTGTAACAGACATCCAAAACATGCAGTGCTGGTGGTCCTAGTGGTTGAGAAACACTGGCTTAATCTCTTCTTTCCCTATATATTGGTTAATGGCTGCCGAATATAAAGTGCTATTTGTTATTATTGGCTAAAAATTAAATACAGATGTAAACCAGGTGGACTGTAAAAAAAAAAAAATGCTGGGTTCCACACATTCGCTTTGTTTGGACAACGTGAAGGAATTAAGTTAACATATTAGTTTTTACAAATTTAAGTCAATTGAGCAAAAACAATTAAGTTGTCTCAAAAATAACTCAATATAATAATGTTGTTTCAGCTCATTTTAAAGTAGTTTGAACAAACAAACAACAAACGTGCTTTAAGTATCTAAGTTTGTCCAGTTATGACCCCTTTCAGAGGTATGTAGTTGAAAACACATTTGCATTAGATTACTTTTGACCAAAAAAAATCTACAGTATTTTTATAAATATAATATATTATAATTGAGAAAGAACACCAAAACAAGATATTCATAGTTCACTACATTGAACACAACAATTCTGATAAAAATCACAGTTGGCTTCCACGTCCCCACTTTCCTCCTTGCTTGTGATTACAATTCTACTGCTTTTCTACTGCTGAATGACTGAACTTATGTTAATCTGATTAGTCTAGCATAAGTTCAATCATTCAGCAGCAGAAATGCATTTGATTGCATGTTAATAAACAGTGCCTGACACTGTTTAATACAACTGAGTTGCTTACTTTAAAGTACTGTAAACCTGTGCATACTTTTTAGCATTACTATGATCAGATGCTTTCTAAACTGCTGTCCTTTTGAAATGATTTATTATTTTGTTATTGATAAGAAAGCAAGCAGCACATATGTAGATATTCATCTAAACAACACTTTTTTTTGGTAATTTAAGTTTGTTTGAGCAGTTAAATCCAGTAAGGAAAAATGTGTGGGTCCAGTAATGATTTCTCACCTCTGGTTCCAGCTCTCCTCTGCGTTTATAAATGGATTTCTCTCCTGTCAGACCATCAATGATCTTCGCATCATCCAGCTCACCCAGAGCCTGATTCCTCAGCCACTGACGCTCCTTCCCTTTAGCCTGAAACACAAAAATCATTCACATATTTATTGTTACAAATATGCATAAACAAATTTTATATATATATATATATATACCAAAAAACTTGAATGAAACAGTTTTAATTAAGAACACAAATTATATCAAGTTAGCCCTAGCTAAAAGTAATGTTTGCATGTGTAGTTAAGGAAAAACAAACAAACAAAAAAAAACACTATAGCAATTTTTTTGACTGTCTTTCCCTCCTGAATATTATATTTAGCTTTAATTTTTGTTTACTCTAAGTTAAACGTTGACATGAAACCTTTTCTGTATTTATTTGTAATTTCAGTAAATAAAAAATGTGTTTTGTGTCTGTACCAACACTCTAAAAAAATGTTGTGTTCCACACAATCTACACTGAAAAAAGTGTTGCATGCAAAACTGTTGCAAACAATTTATTTGTGTTGAATTTAAACAAACAAATTAAATTGAGCAATATTCAACTTAATTTGTTTGTTTAAATTCAACACAAATTAATTGTTTACAACCACTTAATGTCAAAAAATTTAGTAAATTCAAGGAATCATCTTTGAATAATTTTTTTCAGTGTTGGGAAAACATGAAGGAAATAAGGATGCTTTCGCACCTATAGATCGATTGTTTTGTTCCGAAACAGACTAAAATTGTTACCATGTTTCTTTTTGTTCTTGGCGCAGTTCGCTTCCTCATGGCAAAATAAACACTCCTCACATTGGTCAGAGTTTGGTTTATTTCTGGGATTTTGCTCAGCTGTCATACATCATTATTTTTATTTATGACGATAAGAAATGAAACATTATAAGCGAAAAGGTGCATTTTTATTTTTATTTGTGACACCCACAGACATAGTCATCACCAAATATGAATCAGAGGTAAGAATTTCTCATACATAGCTTCATTTCGATTGTTAAGGGTTGTAAAAAAAAAAAAAAAAAAAAATATATATATATATATATATACATACATACATACATACATACATACATACATACATACATATATATATATATATACACATACATATATATATATATATATATATATATATATATATATATATATATATATATATATATATATATATATATATATATATATATATATATATATATATATATTGTATACAAGTCGAGTAAACCAAAAAAGTTAATGATATGTTTTTTAAAATAGTTCAGTTAAACAGCATGCTTTCACTTCTGTATTAGACATAAAATGTACTTTTACCAGTTGGAATGTTATCTCTACTCATCATTCTCTCTTACATATTCACAATGCACTATGATATAGCCTCGTTTGTTAGTTTGTTGGATCATATTGCTTTCTCACTACAATTGAACCACTCTAGAGTTCGTTTCAATTGAGCCGAGACAACGTCATTCAGGTGATCTTGGACCGATTGTTTAGGTGTGGATCCAAGCATGATTGTGGGTTTTACAAATGCCCAAACAAACCGAGCTAAGGAGACAAACACGCCAGGTTACGAAACAAACATATACCTGTAGGTGTGAAAGCACTCTAAGTTAATTTATTATTTTTTTTTACAAATTTAACTGGATAGAACATAAAACTATTAAGTTGTCCCCTCAAAAAACTCCTCAAGAATTCTGTTGTTTCAGCTCATTTTAAATAAGTAGTTTAAACAAATGGCAAATGTAATTTTCGAGTGTATGGCTTAGTCAACTCTGTTACAAAAGTTATGATATAAGTGATGCCACTTCCTCTGGAATCTCTGGAAGGCATTGAGGCATGTAATTTATTCTTTTTCTCATTATTTTGTCCAAAATGTTTCGGATACACTATTAGTAGATCAATTATCTGTCAACCCTGTTATTGTGATATTTCAAACAATAATATGATGAAAATGCATACAATTGGAGAAACATGCCGACCGTGTTTGTCAACTCTGTAATGGTTTAAAAAGTTAGGTTATTTTGCATTATTATTTACCATTATTTTACATTATTAATGGATTTGGTTTACTGTAAATTATACATTTGTTGTATCATTTAATTTGAAGAAAAATTAATAGAAAATGCTTAAAATGTACCCACAGTTCTGGAATTACACAGCAGGGAAAATAAGTATTGAACACATCACCATTTTTCTCAGAAAACATATATCTAAAGGTGCCGGTGACTTGAAATGTTCCCCGAACCAAAGAAATCTACATCCTGTATGCAAAGAAAACAGATCTAATTAGTTTACAAATTAAGTTATAGTAATGAAATTAAATGACACAGGAAAAATGTATTGAACAAAAAGAAAGGGAGGTGTAGAAAGGCAATGAAAGCCTAGACAGCAGCTGAAATCTCTTCAGTAACCCTCTGCCTTTCCTCATTGTAAATTAATATTATCTGCTTCAGTTCAACATCTACATTAGCAGGATAATGAAGATGAAAGCAGAGTGAACATTTCAGCAAGACACTGATCCAAAACACAGCCAAGGAAACTCTCGAATGCTTTCAGAGAAAGAAAATCAAGCTGTGGAATGGCCCAGCCAATCACCTGACTTGAATCCAATACAAAATACAAATTGAAGATCACATTTTGATAGACGAGGCATCTTTAAGCTGCCATCACCAAAAAAGCCTTCAATATAAAGAATAATAAAAAAAGATTCAATGGACATTGTGATACTCAAATGTGAGCTATTATGCATTTCTCAGTGGCAGACCTGACCCCCGGCGGTGCCTTGACATCCTTGGCTTCAAACAATGATGCAAATATCAACAAACACCCATAGAAGCACTTCCACATGTGGCTCTGATTACATGAGCGTGCATGAAAACAATGAACCAACACGTCAGCGCTCATCACACACACACAAGAAACACACAAACAACAAAAGCACGAACAAAAACAGACATTCATGTACACACATGCCTACACCCCTCATTGTTAATCTGGTAATAATGAAAGCATCACATACACTCTTGCCAAAGTTTGAGACAGAAATGTGAAGTCATAATTTGAGGAAAGAACACAGGATGATGACACTCCAGGGATTTACTGAACAAATGAGATCATCTGCTCTACTCTGTGTCAAATCTCTCAAGTCTGTGTGAAAGAGCTCTAATGCTCCATTTACAAACACTGACAGTACTTTTCCTTAAACCTTTTTCTCAGCCAAACCTTTTTGACCTAGCATACAGTATTTACTTGAAGTAGATGTTAGCTATGGTTTAAAAATGTAACGACATCCAGCAACAGGTAAATACTGTAAATGCCTAATAAATTAGTAAGCATTTATATATAATTCCTTTAGATTTTTAGAAATATATAGGAGAAAAAATGTAAATGCACCTTCATGCATAAAATATTTATAAATATATGAAGAGTTCAGATGCAAAATCCTCTAAATCCATCAGACCTCTTTTCTTGTAAATGAGCATTTTCTATCAGGCTCTTATCATTAGGTTCAGAAGTTTTATTTTATATATAATGAAAAGGTTATTAGCTAGTAAATAAAATAACTTTTTTCAAAAATGTCACTTTAGACATTTCAAGGTAAATTTTCTTTTGCGTCAAACAGCTAAATCCACTTGTGCTTTTTTTTTGCAAAAACCTCTAAATCCACCTATTGGGACAAGACAATGCAATTAGTTGAAAATCACTAAAGATGCAATTAGAAATTATTTTACCAAACATAAAACACCTAAAATTAAAAATATATAAATCTGTCAAGTAGGTGGTTAAACCAGGGAAAGCAGAAAGAAAATGGATGAATGAACTCTGTCAAGTGCATTAATCAATAACATTAAAACTGACATTAATTAAATCTTAACAATCTGCTGTCATTTCTGATATTTGGGATTTAGATTTAAAATGTAAACATTGCAAACCAAGCTTGTTAGATTCAAATAATGTAGTGTAAAACATGAAACCTCAATATCTGTGTATTGTCCATTAATAAAGAAAGCTTATCAGACGTAGGTATTAGGAAGTAATATAAATAATGTATAATTTTATAAATTATATATATATTTTTACAATAGCTTAAATTAACAAATAAAACACATGGTAGGCCTACTGGGCAAAAAGGGGATGCCCCTCAGACAGTTTTAGAAACTCATTCATTCGTTCTCACTATACTTAAGATCTTGGTCTCTTGTTTATCCTCATAGCATCCACGTGGGATCTTAACTCTGTCTTTTGTGAAATGGAGTTGCCATATAATAAATCGGACTCATTCAAACAAACGTCACTTTGCAAGCAAACATTATGAATGCATGCTACACTTCCGACTATACATTGTGTTTTCTTGTTCTTCTAATGCACAGTTTTGAGGTAAGGGACGTTTTCAATTGCCATTTACTGACAGTCAGACAGGCCCATTCAGTTCATCAAACTCCATCTTTTAAAATCGAAATCAAAAGTGGAATGAAACAGTCTCCTCATAAAAGCCGGCGTATAAAAGCGCGCTGCTACATTGAAAACATATGATTTGATTTGCGCCTTCTGATTGGTTCTCGGAATATAGCGGCTTTTGCTGTCAAAGGCAAGTGGTGTTTAGAGGCTTTTGCCAACAAACTGCTATTTCTGAATGTGCTGTCGCTGCAATTTAGATTATTTGAAGAAAATCTATTTGTTGATGGTGTACTACGTGCCTAAAGCATACACTCAATGTCATTAGCTCATTTTTAGCGGAAGTGCTGTTTAGCGGCTTTTGCATCTGAACTCCTCAATTATTTTATTTAAAAATACTAATATACATGCACGTTTTATACATACAATAACCAATAAAATCAATCAAATAAATTAAATTTTTATTAGTAAGTGTTCATATAGTTTTTTAATTGAAAATTGTATTATTTATTCACTTATTTGCTTGTTGGCAGTTCACGCGACAATCTACAAATTCCTCCAAAACCACCAGTTGTTCACAATGCATAGTGTGTAAAAAATGTTCATGTTATATAAGGATCATTAATGGTAAATATTGCAATATTCTACTGCTTTGTGTAAATGATTGAATGTATAGCCAGTTTTCAATGCTAATCTTATCAAGCTTGCAAAAAATTTAATAAAAAAATGAGGTGCATTTTCATTGAGTTGATAAGGGATTGGACGATAGTATTGGTATCCTAGAAACCAACAGTAAACAAGGCAAGCATAATGGAGACAGCTGACTAGTCACATGGGTATATTGTTCGCTGTTTGGCAAATGCGTTTCCATCTCCCATTATCTTTCGCACAAGTCCAAAACCTAAAGTAAGTGTACAACATTTAGCGAATTAACTAATTATTTGTATTCGATGGAATCGTTTTATCACTTGTTTCACATGCGATACCTTAAACTGCGCATTAACATAGGAAGATAAAAACCCAGCTAGTGAATGAAAGAATGACAAATGACTGACTGAAATGCTTCAATCTAAAATCAGTCACTTTTCTGATTTAAATGCTTTCAGGTATAATAATAACGTACAGCATTCAATATTCATTTTGAGCCTTGCTAAATATTACATACACTGGGATTTATACATTTTAGCTACAAAGTGTAGATTAGCAAAGAATAGAAACCTAACAATAGCAGGGTCTGTATGCTACCAACATTTTTTATTTTAAAGTCATCTCGAAATTTATTCGGCATAATTTGAAACAATTTGATATTAACTGGAAATATAGGCAATATGTAAATGTAAACACAGGCTCATTGATATTATGTGCTTCAGGCTACAGTTTAGTGAAACTGCTTAAACTGCTCTTCACTGCTGCTCACCTGTAGCGATTCAAAGCGTCGTCAATCAGTCGATCCATCAACAGATTGCTCATATACTCAGACGGATCAGCTGATTGACGTGGTTTGAAATATTGTAGTGGTAAACTGATGATTTTCACAGCCAATCACAGTCATATCTGTTAAGCATGTGAACACACTGGCCAAATCGGCGGTGATGCAATCAACAGCACTCCATAGACTGATTTCATGCGGCCATCATTTTTAAAAGCGAAATCGAGGCTGAGGTGGGAAGAAACCCGGAAGTATCGTTGAGAGTTACATAGGAATTTTGTGTAGCTGGCTGTATATCTTATCAGCGAAGATAAAGTGACACAAATTTATAATTTCACCCTCTTCTGAGTGACCCGAAGGCCTGTTCTGTATGAATGGTAAAGATAAAAAGGGATATGAGAGCTAATTTTCAGCTAAGTTAAGGGAAATGGCACTAGTTAGCTAACATTTTCTTTCCCAAACACACGTTTTAGATGTGATTTATCAAACTCAAGTTAATGAACTGATTCTTTCACTATATTAGACTTGTCACAATACTGAATTAAAAGAAAAAACATCCATTTCCCGCTAACATTTAAGGCACTGTTGATGGCTTTCTTAAAACAGCGCTGATTAGCCATTGTGTTCACATGCTCAACAGAAATGCTTGTGATTGGCCAAGAAGGTCATCCGTTCACACTCCGCTGTTTACCAAGCACAAACACAGACGAGCAATCTGCTTGATGACTTGACTGATCTTCACGGCTGCTTCGCCCTTAAGTATTCGTGCATTCGTGCACAGATACACGGAGACTGGAGCACGAAGCAGCCGTGAAGATCAGTCCAGTCATCCGTGCTCAGCAGCACTTCAATGTTAGCGGGAAATAGATGGTTTTAAAACTTCAATACCGGGACAACACTATTACAGACAACACGAGGGCGTGCTGCAGAGGACAGCAGTGTTTTATGGCCCACCGGGTTACATACTGACAGGAAAGCATCCCCAGGGTGTTTAACTGGTGCAATAAACTGAAGCCTAGGAGGTCATTTAAGCATATTACTCTTACAGTGATTGTGATGTTGTTTGAAATTGCTTTTAACTGTTTAAATTAAACTTACTGAATGATATTAAAAAGATGTTTACATTATTTCTGCATTTTGAAATCATGGCAACAGCTGCAGGTGTGTAGTCCACAGCATAATACTGCAATGTTTACAGTGCTGGTCCTGTACTTCCGGGTTTCTTCCCACCGCAGCCTCGCGTATAGTCGGTACTTTGGAGTACCATAGTACTATTGGTACCATAGTCTGTACTTTTGAAAATGCTAACAGTGACATTATTATCGATGAATAAAGAAATATATTTACTATTTTATTGCACAACACCAAATAGGATCTACAAAACAACTTAACGGTGTCTATGATTTGTAATTGAATAGGTTTGCCTCACCTATCTATCAACATATGGACATCTTTTCTGGTGTGATCATTGCTTTTTAGAACACTATTGGTTGGGTTTAAGGAAGTGTTCAGATCAGTGGTTTGCTGGTCTAGAGAATCAAAACAACAAACCCAGCTTATTGAGTATGTGTACAAGACTTGAAATGTGAAACAAAACATACGCAGAGCAATGTATTTTACAGTTTAAAAAAGAATTCAGGCTGAAGCACGCATTTCCAGTGAGTCTAGGATGGTAAATGTCCTTAAGGCTCATCGAGCATGTGGTTGGAGTATGAATGAGTGCATAAACCACAAACACTTCTTTGTCAGACAGGTGTGGGAATGTACATGTGTTCAACATGTTTGTGGAAAACCATACGCCATCATGAGCGCTGATTACAGAGTAAAGGCACGGCTCCAAATGTGCTGTTTTGCACTCTTTTTACAACCCTCATATACATTCCTCTGAAGATGGAGGAGCTGTTTTTGTTTGTGTTTTTTTAGGGTTTTGTACCATCAGCACCAGCATAATAATGCATGATGATGAGTGTTCATCATACACCATTCAAAAGATAGATGTTAGATGAACTTGATTGCATATATGGTGGCGCCTGATCTTAAACTGAAAAAGCAGTCAATAAGTATCCATTACACATACTGTATGAATGACAATTGTAAACAAAAAATAATATATTTAATTAATTTATGATAATAATAAAAACTAAAAATATACAGTGCATCCTGAAAGTATTCATAGCGCATTCTACACACAATACCCCATAATGACTATCTGAAAAAAGATTTTTGAAATTGCTGCAAATTTATTAAAAATAAAAAAGCTGAAAAATCACATGTACATAAGTATTCACAGCCTTTGCTCAATACTTTGTTGATGCACCTTTGGCAGCAATTACAGCCTCAATTCTTTATGAATATGATGCCACAAGCTTGGCACACCTGTCTTTGGGAATTTTTGCCCATTCCTCTTTGCAGTACCTCTCAAGCTCTGTCAGGTTGGATGGGAAGCGACGGTGTACAGCCATTTTCAGATCTCTCCAGAGATGTTCAATTAGATTTAGGTCTGGGCTCTGGCTGGGCCACTCAATGATATTCACAGAGTTGTTGTGAAGCCACTTTATTGATATTTTTGCTTTGGGTCATTGTCCTGCTGGAAGATGAACCATCGCCCATTCATTCAGGATGTCTCTGTACATTGTTGCATTCATCTTTCCCTCTATCCTGACTAGTCTTCCAGTTCCTGCTGCTGAAAAACATAGTATTATCCTGGTGATGAGCGGTGCCTGGTTTTCTCCAAACGTAACGCCTGGCATTCAATCCAAAGTGTTAAATTTTAGTCTCATCAGACCAGAGAATTTTGTTTCTTATGGTCTGAGAGTCCTTCAGATGCCTTTTGGCAAATTCCAGGCGGGGAGTGGCTTCTGTAAGGTTCTCCTCTCTCCACAGAAGAATGCTGGAGCTCAGACAGAGTGACCATTGGGATATTGATCACCTCCCTGACTAAGGCCCTTCTCCCCCGATCACTCAGCTTAAGCCTTATACTCGCTAGTATCCGCTAGTTCGCTTGAGTGCATGCGGCGAATGTGACATCATCGCAGAGTTTACCGATGTTCGCTTTTTGGGTGTGCGCGACATGATTTTGGCCGTGTTTGATTTTAGAGATTTTGTCTGAAAAAGGTAAGCCTGTAAAGACGTCTTTATGATCCGTGATCATAGAGATAACCAGATGATCAATAATTCTTGGCTAGAAATTGCAACAGCCGTGGGAAAAGAGGAAAGTTTTTGTTAAAAAGTTTGGAAAAACCTGAGGGATAAGTTTGTTTAAGCCAAGAGAGGCCATAGCAAAAGTGGAGACCCAGAGACAAAATTACAGAAGTATGTTTTCCCACCAGTCATGGGTTTTACACTGATGTATTTATTACAATTTTGAATTTAAAACAATTTAATAGTTACAAAACTATAATTAAGGAACAAATTATTTCTTTGATAATGAAAAAGGAATATTTGAACGGTTTACAATATACTAAAGCCCTAGTTTTCTAGGTTTTATTGCTGATAATTGTCAGGAATGTTGGACCATTATTGCCTTTTTAGCTTAAGTATAGGACAGAAACTAGTCAGACAGTAATGTGTGAATTGTTGAGCGGGTAAAATAAAAATAAAAAAAACCCTGCATTTTTTAGTTAGTGTACTTTTTGCTTTCATTCTTGCCATAATAAAAATATATATTTGTAGAGCAACACATGTTCTCCTCTCATTAATATTTTAATAAACTTTAATAGGTAGAACTCTCCGAGATATGAACAAAAGCAAGTGATGCATCAAAGTTTGATTAAAAAAAATCTTGAATATAAAAATCCTTATTATCACTAAAATAATTTATGAAAACAATAAATATAATTAGTTTAAAATCTTGAATGATATTAATTATATGACGTATTTCCGGAAACTTCCTACTTCTCTGTTTATCCATCTGATTTTACGGTCAGTTTCTTGTGACCATCCCCTCACGATTTAAAGAATATCAAAACAGAAAACGCAGCAAGTATAAAAGCCTGTTACGTCCGTTTCGCGAGGTGCGCGCTCAGTTAGCAGAGGTGTGCGATGTGGCGCCAGGCGAAAGTATAAATCCAGCTTTAGATAGCCGATCAGCTCTAGGAAGAGTCCTGGTGGTTCCAAACATATTCCACTTACAGATGATGAAGGCCACTGTGCTCATTGAACCTTCCAGAGCAGCAAAAAATTTTCTGTAACCTTCCCCAGCCTTAAAGTGTTTAGAGATTTTACAGTACTATCATTTCAAGAAAATAATAATAATACAGAATAAGTAGATGTTTCCAAACCTCTAACTGTCAGTGTGTGTCTTTACAGGAGTAAATGAATAGGCAGTGGTCAAAGGACGATCTGAGAGACTCAGGGTGAGGTGAAGGTGAACTTCCTTTCAGAACAGGAAGATGCCAGTGCTCATCTGGACCACACACACATACATGCCTACTGCGTCTGCCAGCACTATTGTAAGTGAAAGGAGAGTGCACTGATTTAGAGGAACGGACTGTGAAAGACAGACTGAGATAATCCTTGTCACCATGTTTTCACATAAACAGTCTTTGAGCAGAGCTGCCAAAGAGAAACCTGATCCTCTCTGCGGCCGCAGCTGATCCTCCGTTCACACAACACAGTGAAAGGCCCATGAGCAGACGCAGATCTCAGGTCAGATCTTCATATTTATTATTTTACTATCAAGATGGAATTCAATTCAACTCAACTGCTTTTTCAGATTACGTATTTAAAATGAGCTGAAACAACACATTTCTTAAAAAGTTCAATCCACTTAGATGTGTTATGTTAACTTAATCAATTTTTGTTGGGACAACACGAATGAATTATGTGGAAACCTGCATTTTTTTACCATGTAGATAAATATATAAAAAATGTTTTAGACATTTAAGGGTCCAATTAAATTAAATGAAAGATTTTTTAGATGTTAGTACCAGTATTATTTGTTTTTAGTGCCCCAAAACAGTGACAAAATTTGCATTTATAAGATATATGAGATAGATTTATAAAGCTTCATCCCAAAAATATACTTATTCTGTTTGTTCAAACTACTTATTTTAAATGATTCTTAATCACAAATTCTTAAAACAATTTTTTTTGGGACAATTTGTATTAATGTTCAATTACTTGAATTTGTAAAAACTATTAAGTTAACTTAATTTGTGTTGGAACAACATAAAATAATTGTGTGGAACACAGCATTTATTACAGTGCTTGTAGTTTGTCACTTTTACCCAAATGGATCAACGGTTTTATTCACGTCACCTCACACACGTCACTAACAGTTTCCTATCTGGGTTGGGCTGTCTGGGACGGTCCTCAAATGGTTCAGATCTTACCTTGAAGGAAGAGGTTACTATGTCAGTATAGATGACCATAGGTCGAGGTGGACACCCATGACATGTGGAGTTCCACAAGGCTCGATTCTGGCACCTCTCCTGTTCAACCTTTATATGCTCCCTCTGAGCCAAATAATGAGAAAAAATCAAATCTCCTACCACAGCTATGCTGATGACACTCAGATCTACCTAGCCTTACTGCCTAATGACTACAGCCCCATTGACACCCTCTGCCAATGCATTGATGAAATTAACAATTGGATGTGCCAAAACTTTCTTCAATTAAACAAAGAGAAAACTGAAGTGATTGCGTTTGGGAACAGAGATGAGGTTCTCAAGGTGAATGCGTACCTTGGCTCTAAGGGTCAAACAACAAAAAATAAGGTCAAGAATCTTGGTGTGACTCTGGAGTCAGATCTGAGTTTTAATAGTCATATCAAAGCAGTTAGTAAATCAGCATACTATCATCTCAAAAACATTGCAAGAATTAGATGCTTTGTTTCCAGTGAAGACTTAGAGAAACTTGTTCATGCTTTTATCAGCAGCAGAGTGGATTACTGTAATAGCCTCCTCACTGGCCTTCCCAAAAAGACAGTCAGACAGTTGCAGCTCATCCAGAACGCTGCGGCCAGAATTCTGACCAGAACCAGGAAATCAGAGCACATCACACCTGTCCTCAGGTCTTTACACTGGCTCCCAGTCACATTCAGAATAGATTAGTACTATTAGTACTAAGTATTATTACTGGTCTATAAATCACTAAACGGCCTAGGGCCTCAATACATTATAGATATGCTCACTGAATACAAACCTAACAGATCACTCAGATCTTTAGGATCAAATAGATTAGAAATCCCAAGAGTTCAGTCAAAGCAGGGTGAATCGGCTTTCAGCTACTACGCCCCTCGCTGCTGGAATCAGCTTCCAGAAATGATCAGCTGTGCTCCAACATTAGGCACATTCAAATCAAGACTGAAAACACATCTGTTTAGCTGTGCCTTTACTGAATGAGCACTGTGCTACGTCCGACAGATCGAACTACTATGTTTTTCTCTTCTTTTTAATTCTTTTATAACACATTTTATCAGCTTTTATTTTATTTTATTTTATTTTTATTCTTACCATTTTTATGTTTGTTTTTATTTCTCTTATAATTGTTTCTTTTATTCCTGTTTATGTAAAGCACTTTGAATTGCCACTGTGTATGAAATGTGCTATATAAATAAACTTGCCTTGCCTTGCCTTGCCTATCACACCATAACCAATCAAATGCTCTCTAGCATCTGACACTTCTCATAGATATATACATTAGATATCGCATATGGACACGGAGTGTCAATAGACCATAAGGCAAAGTAGCACCAAAAGTAAATACTATGCTAGTTTTGTTGAATAAAATAAGCAAACAATGTAAATAAAATATGACAACTAAATGCTGCGGAGCTAGAACTTGTATTATTGTCGGCTAAGTGAACGAATCGTTCATAACGGAGATTCATTCACAAACTAATCGCTCCCTCTGTTAGAAGGAGAAGTGAAAGCACGAGAGGAGGTGTGTTTCAGGACACAGATTAGATCAAATTTAACAGGGAGGGAAGATCATACATTTCCATGCACACAAACACACGTTTTTTTTGTCAACAACGCCCGTGCGGTCACTTATCCATTGATGTAGAAATATATGAAAATGATAATTTTCGTAATAAAAATAAATAAATTGCATACTGACCACCGGGAAAACTCCCGATAATAGATATATGCATATATCTGTATATATAAAAATAAAAATAGCAGTTTATTTTATTCTGAATTATTTGAGTGTGTGACGAACAAAGTTCAAAAATATATAAAATGAGATTACCATGTGACTAATTGTATGTGTAAACTTTGTATGTATAGAAACAGTTTGGGGATATTTTAGCGTAACCAAGAGTCTGCATTTTAAACATTACAATAGCGTCATGCGGAAAAACAGTTTATGTTTATGCTAAGAAGGATGGAGATGCCGCTTGCTGACATGTCAATAAAAGGCAAATCCTCAACAAAAAAAGGTGAGGCGACATTAACAAATGGAAGGACGGAGTAAGGAAGGCTTTGAGGGATGCTGGGAAATCATATTAGAATCAAAGAGGATCACAAAAACCAGGGAAAATCCACTGAAAGAGGTGAGTGGAAGAACCGAATAAGTGATGTGATCTCTCTCTCTCTTTCTAAATGCACTGAGGAGTTCAAAATAACCCACATACCATATATATGTCATATTAGACAGCAATTTAACTTTTAAAAATCATATATCCCATGTCACAAAAACAGCTTTCTTTCATCTGAGAAATATCGCTAAGTTACGAAGTATGCTATCCATCTCAGATGCAGAAAAGCTAGTCCATGCTTTTATGACTTCTAGGCTGGACTACTGTAATGCACTGTTTGCTGGGTGCCCAGCATCCTCTATTAACAAACTTCAATTATTACAAAATGTAGCTGCCAGAGTTCTTACCAGGTCTAGAAAATTTGATCACATCACCCCAATTTTATCCTCCTTACACTGGCTGCCTGTTACGTTTCGTATTGAATTTAAAATATTGCTTCTTACATATAAAGCTTTAAATAATCTGGCTACTGTTTATCTAACCAATCTACTGTCTCGCTACAATCCAACTTGCTCTTTAAGGTCTCAAAACTTAGGGCTTCTGGTAGTACCTAGAATAGCAAAGTCGAGTAAAGGAGGTCGAGCCTTCTCATTTATAGCTCCTAAACTCTGGAATAGCCTTCCTGATAACGTCCGAGGCTCAGACACACTCTCCCAATTCAAAACTAGATTAAAGACCTATCTGTTCAGTAAAGCATACACTTAGTGCACCAATTAGCGGGCTTCCACACAGGTTCTGCATCTTGTTGATATACACTATGAACAGCAGCTACGCTAATTATTTTCTGTTTTCTCCATTTCCACCTGGGGATACTCTTCCCGAGGCCCTCAGACTATGCAGAGTCACTGATTCGATCCAAGACCAACGACGAGATGATCCCAAGGTTTCCATATCCTGGACCAGGCCGTATCCTGAGCAGCTACTGTGATGGTCATGGAAGAGTGGAGAACATGAGACTGATTCCTGTGACGCTCCAGAGACAGACGAGTCTTCACTGAGGCCAGCTTCCAGCCTCCGCCACTGAGACTGCAGCTCTGCACAAGACGTTTGGCCAGCGGAGAAATTAAAATGATCGTGCCCAACTGAGCCTGGTTTCTCTCAAGGTTTTTTTTCTTCACTTCCGCCATTAGTGAAGTTTTTTTTCCCTCTTCGCTGTCGCCACTGGCTTGCATGGTTCAGGATCTGTAGAGCTGCGCATCGTTGGATTTGCTCTTCAATATTTGGATTCTCAGTAGTGATTATTAAACCACACTGAACTGAGCTAAACTGAACTTAAACACAACAAATTGAACTACACTGTTCCTATTTACTATGACCTTTTATGTGAAGCTGCTTTGACACAATCTACATTGTATAAGCGCTATACAAATAAAGGTAAATTGAATATAATAAAGCTGTGTCAATGCATATTTCCTGCCAGTCCTGTGTAAACTACGCCAAGCAGAGTTTATTTGTTTATATATATTCATTTATATCATGGGATGGCGGAGGTCGAGAACAGTTTGAAGTAATATGGTGCATTGCGCCAGTTTTTCTAAATAAACAACTATATTTATGTCTTTATGATTACAGATTATGTCTGTATTGTTTTATTTATTTATTGTTAATTAATTGCTTGTAATGTAAGAAGGTCTATATAGTGTACATTGTTTTTTTGTTTTTGAATAATAATAATAATAATTACAACAACAATAATGATAATAATAATATTAAACTTGAAAGAAATGCTTAATATTAACCTGAAGTTTCTGTTTATTAAAACTAAGATAAATGAATCAGATCTTTAGGTTGGTTTAAAGTGATATAATGAATTGGAGTTACTGTTATTTCACACTAACTAGACATATACCGTTACCCTATTTGATAAATATAAATCACAATAACTTTTGATTTTTAATACTGACACTAAAAAATGTTATATCCTTACAATTAAGACGTTTTTGTTGTCTATCTTCAGGTAAAATAAATATATATAATATAATGTTCACAATCCAAATGAAAAAATATTGATTTCTGTGGTTTTTTATCTCAAGGCCTCAATTATTAATACACATATATACACAAAATAAATGTTTACACATTTATACACACTTATATTATAGACATACATTTATTACAACCACCAAAAAAGTATTTTTTTTAATTAAATGTTTATATCATATTTTATATTTTTATATAGTATTTATTTATTGATTATTTATTTAATTATTAACATTTGAGCAGTTTATTCCTACAATTTTCTCCCAAACCATCAGTGCTTCACAGACTATATTGCGGAAATAACTGTTTTATGACTGAGAACCATTATTGTTTCATATTAAAATTCTGTTCTGTCTGAATAAATAAATCTATTAAACAAATAAATAATACACTAACTAGAAGTGCATTTAACTGTAATGTACAGCATGACAATCAATATGTGGAGTTTTTGAGTCAATAAAAACCCCAAACACAACTAAACATTTCTAATCTAAATGTTGATTTTCAGTTTTTGGGAAAATGAAATCCCCAAACACAAGTTTTAGATCAGATCAAGCTCTCATAGTTCTTTTTCTTTAACTATAGACAGTGAAAGTAGCTGGTCTTCAGTCATTGTTTTCTTAGAAACTCCGCCCATGTTCCAGTGCTCTGTTCACCCACACCCAAACACATACATGAGACGCGCTTCAGGACATCCTTCCATACAGACAGACGACGGCCTGTGTTCATATCCCCAGACCAATCAGAGGACAGGACATCTAATAGTAATAATAATAATAGTACAAGTTCTTTTGGAGTCACAGCATGGTCTTCTGGCTGAAAAGTGTGCTTGTGTGTGTCTATGAGCACAGTGCACGAAATCTCACAGACTAAGTGGCTCGTCATCCAGAAAAGAAACTAGTCAGCAGGCCAGCTTTTATGCAATGCCCTGTTTAAACCTGTTATTAAAGGAACAGCACACCATACAATTCCATTTTAATCCCACTAAAGTTGTTCCAAATTGGCAGAAGTTTCCTTCTTCTGTTTAACATAAGAGAAGATATTATGACAAAATGTTGGTGAGCTGACAGCAGATGGTGGCCTTTGACTTTTATCACAGGACAAAAAAAAAATACTTATGGAAGTCAATGGCTACTGTAAACTGTTTGGTTTCTGACTCTTTTTATTTGGGTTCAACAGAAGAAAGAAACTAAAATAGGTTTGAAACCACTTGAAGAAGTGTTTACATTACATCTACATTTAGCAGACACTACTGTCCAAAACACCTTATAATTGAGGAGGCATTCAGTGATTCAATAAGAAGAGGCAATACACTGAACAATTGCTAATTATGCAAATTAATCGTTTGTGCTCAGAGAATTAAGTGCTAAGGTTAGGGGAGGGGGGGTTGTTTTTTGGGAGAGAAGAGTGTTTCTACAGGTGGTTTATCAAGTCCACTAACCTGTTTGAGGCACACTTCATAGATGCACAATGTTTCTCTGTACATGAAATACTACATATATGTGACTCAATGCAGAATTGCGGGTATATTTCATGCATATAATTTATCCCAGGGGCCACAAACTGCCTTCCAGAGGGCCATTTTCCAACATTCTAGTGTTATTCAATTATTATCGGTTTTATACTGCTTGTATTTTGTTGTAAAACACTTCTTCATGACATATACACTATGCTGGTGGCGTAACAAATGTGAAAATTCGGCTGATATTCCATACAAATGGCCTCATTTAATAGATTTCCCCATATGCATTTTAAAAATGTGTAAAAACATTTTATTATGGTGTAGCCTACATTAGTACACTTTTAATGTCAAGTTGGTTGAAATGAATATGCTATAGTAAATGTGAATATATATATGTATGTATATATATATATATATATATATATATATATATATATATATGTATGTATATATATATATGTATATATATATATATATATATATATATATATATATATATATGTATGTATGTATGTATGTATGTATGTATGTATGTATGTATGTATGTATGTATGTATGTATGTATGTATGTATGTATGTATGTATGTATGTATGTATGTATGTATGTATATATATATATATATATATATATATATATATATATATATATATATATATATATATATATATATATGCATACTTTTTACCTCTATAGGTTTACTATAGTCTTATCTCTGTAGTTTTACAAAAAAAAAAGAAAGATATTGAAAAGAACAATTGCCAGTAAAGTCACTAAAGTTACTTAAACTGATTTTTGCTGTTCTTATCTGGAGTACGCTGTTAAACCTTTGGTTAAGCAACAATTAGGACCAAATAATAATAATGCCCATTATTTGTAGATGTATGTAAATGTACTTTTTTATAGCAATTTCAAATACCCCTTCAATATGTACAACAAGTAACAAAAAGCTAGAGTTTTGAGTAACTCTGTGGAAGAATGACTGAGTTTGTGTCTAATGCAAGGCCATACACACACAACAAAGATATATTTCAGCAGCTGTGTGATGCTATTGAACATGCTTATTTGCATTACCACTGGTGACAGGTAATGCTTGAAATACAAACATCATGTCTGTTGTCCTAAGATGCATCAATTACATTAGGTTTGCACTTTCTTCTTGAGCTTGAATGTTACTGGAATGCCCCAGAAGTGTTTTTACCTGCAGACTGTCCAGAATAATGCGTAGTGACTGAACCTGACGTCTCACTGCCCCTGAGAAACGATCATATGTGGAGGCATCATATTCACTCATCTCGATTTCCTTCAGCCTGAAACATAAACACAGTATGTTAAACATTAGGGGAGAATGTAGACTGTTGCAACACTTTTCGCATTTCCTTCAGTGACACTTTTTTGTGAAAACACAAAATTTCAATATAATAAACCCACATCTATCAAATACCCCCCCCCCTCCACATTATTATAATGTGTACAACTAATAATATATGCAGAAATTATACATGAACAGACCATGTCAAACGTTCAAAATCAGCACTCATTAAAATGGAGTAATAAAACAAAATCTACAGCCTCAGGTTGGATTTGTTTTTGTAAACAGACTAAATATAAATTGGTTAAATTGTTACAGTTGTTAAATAGGGTATGGCAAAGACTTTTAATTTGCCAGTAACCTGGCTTAAGCGCTTCCGGTGAACTGTATTTCCTTGCAAAATCGGCACGTTTAAGCTCTGTTTTCTTTAAAAATCAGCGATCTCCACTGGCTGAGTAATATCCGATATAAAGTGGGTCTCAGATTGTACAAGAAGCACTGCATTAAATTACATTTTTCCCTGCCATGGCTTTATAATATGAGCATTTATTTTTCCCCAGTATATTCAATGGAGCTTCTGCCGATTCTGACAGGCGTGTGCGAGTAAACGGCTTTTAGTCTCGTTTTACGCTTGAGCAACTAAATGAACGCCAAAGTCTATTTAACTGATTGTATTGTAATTACATTACAACATCGATGCTGTAAAAGTATACCCTATATATACCCTATTGGCCGTATAAATACAGACTAGTAAAAGAACAAGCAACAACCACGTTTTGGTCAGTTACTAGGCCTACAAAAAAATCTGAACAAAAATATTTTTACTGAAAATCTAGACTGAACCTTTACAAAAGTACTTGGAACTTTGAAATGAATTAAATAATCAAAGAAGTAATTCTTTAAAATTTAACTATTGTAACTGTAAGGAAAGTAAAATTGTACATTGTTAATATGACAAGCTTTTAAATCAATGTTGTTATAGGGAACATCCACGATTAAACTTTCTGTGCTAGATAGATACAATTGCTTTAACACTTGATAGCTATCCCTACTTGAATCTAAGAAAATAGTACTTTGAATGATGTTTCGCAAAACCAGGTTCGAGTTCCGGCTGGGTCAAGTGGGATTTCTGTGTGGAGTTTGCAGGTTCTTGCTGTGTTTGCATGTGTTTCCTCCAGGTGCTCTGGTTTCCCCCACAGTCCAAAGACATGCGCTATAGGTGAATTGAATAAACTTAATTGGCTGTAGTGTATATATGAGAACGTGAGAGTGTATGGGTGTTTCCCAGTACTGGGTTGTGGCTGGAAGGGCATCCGCTGTGTAAAACATATGCTGGATAAGTTGGCAGTTCATTCCACTGTAGCGACACCTGATGAATGAAGGGACTAAGCTGAAGCTGAAGGAAAATGAATGAATGGTCACATATGGGTGACCTTTCAGATTAAGACTGGGTGTAACTGAGAATACTGTATGGTGTATGAATAACATCACTCTAGCTCAATCCTGAATGGAAGAATAGGTCTTGTTGCAACTGCCCCATTTTGCAACCGTCCCACTAACTACAGTGTCAGTATAAGATTTGAACAGAACCATACCTGCCAACACTGCTGTTTTTCCCGGGTGTCTCCCGTCTTTCAGACCCATCTCTCGTTTTGTTCGGTCTCCCTGAAAACTCCCGGAATTTACCAACCCCAAAACCCTGCTCCTCAGCTGTTTGGTATAGTCTAAAACACCCCTGGATCGCAGACATTGGTGTAATGTCCGCAGCGGGCGGCTGCCTGTGAAACCTGGTGCATAACCACCTTCCATCCCCCTCCCCCTGGTCTTCAGTTCGCGCATTTTCAGAGTCAAATGTTGGCATGTATGAACAGAACTCTAATGATATGTAGTAAACTAAAGTGTGTAACTTAAACTGTCTGAGATGTAGTAGTGGTATTACAGTATAAGTGATAAATACTCAAATTAAAATTAGTTTTTCTCAGGAATTGTGTTTAACGAAGTACGTTTTAAATGTGTACTTTTATTTCAGTACATTTTTAGTGCTGCATCGGTACTTTTACTGCCCTCCTTTCCTTTAACCTGCAGTCACTACTTTATTTTTTCTTGTCTACAGTGACCGGCTAAGTAGAATAATCAGTCTTATGATTCATTTCTGATCAAATTGAGCATAATAGTAGTACTGTAGTTTTAATGTTATTTGTATTATGCAGCACATTAGTCAACCCTTGTTTGAGTTTAAATAAAACTGACCAACCTTAAGACACAGAGGCTTTATAAATACAGCAACTTACAGTGTGGAAGCATTAAAAGTGTCTAAAACGCAGAGAAACAGTTACATGCAATGACCAAGAGACTGTTTAGATTGATTAGATAAAGTTCAGACTGTTTAGATAAAAGAAGCGTACTGTATGATGGCTGAAATTACCAAACGGCCTTAAATAATAACTGAATGTTACGTTTTCAAACATGCACGAATCTCCCTAGGTTACACAGATTTCACTTTCTTTTAGCTTATTAAATATGCATATTGATGTAATGTGTTCTCACATTAAAATAATCTCAGATTTAAAATTTATACTACATAAATGGAAAAAAATGTATCTTACACTTTGAAGCACCCTTAAAAGAAAATGTCACAGATGTAAAGTACAATTTTAATTGTAATGTAAATGTAAGGTGGACAAATTTTTACTGTGTGATACTCATACTGTGTTTTTACTCATACTTAAATAGTATTTACAACAGACACTTTTACTTGCAGTAAATTGTTTTGGCAAGTACTCTTTCCACCATTGAGCTTCACACATGAATAGTTCACGTGCTTTAGTAAAGCAACAATTTGTCAACCACCCTAGTAAACTCAAACATCGAAAATACTAACATCTCGTGAGTGATAGAGGTAAGAACTAAGACCAGAAACTACATAAAAGGTCAAAAATCTGTCATCATTTACATTCTTGCCTTGAGAAGTCTATACTTGTAAACAATGTCTTTAAAGTCAGTGTTCTGGGGAAGAGGGATTTCAGAGGACATTGATCTGTTTAGTCACACAATAAGTACAGCTGTCAAGATAGAGAATAGTAGACACTTAAGAGTAGGAGGTGTAGGATAAACATTGCTCTTGGGGCAAGTCTGTACAGCTCCATAAGCGAGACCCACACACACAACACCCAGGTGCTCAAAGCCCAGTCAGTGTGAGTGGAGGACGGATGGAGATCTCAATGACAACATGTGCAGCTCACATTACATGAAGAAGAAGAAAAAAGCCTATATAAGGGTTCTAAAATATTGTTTTGACTCAACATCCCTCGTTTGTCCAATATTTTAAGGATTACCTGTATATATCTTCTGTAATTATGACAAATCTGCTCATTACATGGTAAAAATAGTTTAATTTCCCTTATGCATTTCATATCTGAGTTGGATTATCTTAAAATATTAACAATGGACTATTGATTTAACAACTTGGATCATTGGAATTTTGCTGAGGTCATTTACTGGGCCCTGTGTCTGCCTGCTTGATGACCTCTGTCTTAAATTGTAAGATGTCTTAAACCAGTAAGATGTTCGGCATTCTGTCATTTTAATGACAATTAAGCATGTCCTCCTTTGTTAATTTAGAGACTAATAATTGAAGACAAACTTATTAGCCCTAGTGTGAAATTTTATTTATTTTTCAAATATTGAATAATAAGTGAAGTTTGACGGATGAATGTCATTTTCCACAGTGTTTCCTGTTCTATTTCTTCTGGAGAAAGTCTTATTCTTTTTAGTAGTGTATTTAAAGCCCTCTTAAGATATTTTTTAAAGATAATTTTTGATTGGCTTCAGAACAAATCACCGTTGTCCAATCACTTGCGTAATTAATATAACTTGCTTAGTTAAGCCTATGAATTGTACTGTAAGATTAACAACAGTATCTTGCAAAATAACTAGTAAAATATGTACGGTCATCATTGCAATGACAAAATATCACAAAATGTTTTTAGAAATTAGTTATTAAAACTAGTGTGTTAAAAAATCCAAAACAGCTCTTGAGAAATATTAGAAAAATAATTACATTTTCACAGAAAGGCAAATCATTTTGCCTACTAATGTATATGGACGGATGGACACTGATTAAGAAGAGTTGTGCCAAACTAAGTAGTAAATAATCATCAAATCATAACTTCTTATTATGGTTTGTTTTAGGATGAAATGTGTCACTAGCACAAATAAAACCGTATTTAACCTTCCGGTCGTGTTCAGGTCAAATCTGACTGGTTTACAACTTAAAACACTCAGAAATATTGTGTTTTACATTTAGTTGCCTCGAGGCCTTATGATATTCTCCACACTATGCACTTAAACATATAAAAGTGATGATCACCCCCTTTCATTGAATTTTGAGTGTTTTAATCAACGTTGTTACACCTGCGCTGTTCCCGGTCAGAAGTGACCGATATAGGAAATGAATGGGTATCCAGGCTATATTCATATTCATTTTCATTTATGTACACTGGAAGCTTACTGGAAGCTTACGAATTTTACTAAATCGTATGAGTGAGATTCATATGAACTAGCCACTAAATCAAAAAGTTACGAATTGCCATGAGATAGTGTTGGATCCTCCCACCTGAACCAACTTTCTGATGAAACAATGCATCATATCTTTACACAGACTAGACGGGTGTCTGCTATGTGAACATATTGGTGTGTGTATGTTTGTGTTTCTTTCTTTTTCTCTTTCTTTCTTTCTTTCTTTTTGCCAATTTCCATTCAGCCAATCTCAATCAAGTCTACCAAGAGCACTTTTAGCTTAGCATCAATTATTTCATTGGATTAGACCATTAGAATCTCACTCAAAAATGACCTAGTGAACTAGTGCTGTCTTTAATCCCCATGTATATACCCTCAATCACTTTTCCCTACATTAGTACACTGATATAGTCCAATTGAAGGACTGAGTGAAAATTCGAGCACTCAGTACACAGGAAATGAAGGCTTTTTGTTTGTGCTTTGCTGGTTGATAAATCATTCAAATGGATTACAATTTCAATTTCTTTGGTCAGACCCTGTAATAGTTATTTTAGTGAGCTGCCTATTGGTAATGAAACAAAGTATTTTGATTTCTGTCATATATTGGCTAATTTATAAGCAGTTAAAACAGAAAAATTTTGACCAGGAACACTAAAGGTGCTGGATGTGAACACGAAAGGAGGGTTAATAGGTTTCCTGAAGAATCCACCACCAGTTAATGACCTATCAAACTCATAACACTGAATGTATAAACTTTAGTGTGTAAGACGTTATTATATATATATATATATATATATATATATATATATATATATATATATATATATATATATATATATATATATATATATATATATATATATATATATATATATAAGATTTTCACTAGCCACAATTTCATTGTTAGATACTAGAGTATTCATGCTGTAAAACAGACAAATAATTAGCATCGACTGCTTTGGCAGCCAAAAACCAAACTTGATTGAGGGCTGTGGGCCGAAATTAAACATACCAAACCGTATTCCATTAAATCTGCTCATCAACCAACTTCCCATCATTCTCCTTCTCTTTTCAGATGGGATAGCGGGCCAAATCATGGTTACCATGGGCTTACAAAAAAAGCAAAACAGCAACACATTATTTTTTAGGTGGTGAAATATGACCATGATCTGATGAACTGCTTTCAGCAGGGGTGGTTTGAGTTTTTGGCCCAGGTGGTGTAGAGCCAATAATCTTTAATCTGATGCTATAGTTAATCCTACTCTTCCTCTCAGGTTCTTCATTAATGTGGGTGTGTGTAAGCGGTTTGATGTCATAAGGGGGAAATAGAGTGTGAAGTGTGTCTAGACCATTGCGGCCCTCAGGTGCGCTTTAACCAACATTATCAGCCATGAAATCAGACCAGACATAGTGAGCCCAAAATACTGTCACACTGCGCTTCTTTACAAAAGAAATGATCCGTCACCGCTCCATCAGCACCTAAACCAAAAACATCTGGAAAAGCCACACAAGTGCTGGAGGATTGCTTATGTGCAACAAAAGCTAATGTAACATGTAAGGAGTGCGCTCTTCTTGATGGTGGTTTTATCGCTCTCCGTCTTCCTGCTTCGCTTCTCTCACACATACACACACGCAAGCTGTGGGTTTCCTGTCTGGCCTCTGTGGCTCACATTCTTTGTGCTGTGTTATTGGAGGACAGGCTGCTGCTATTTTCTCCTGAATTCCAAACCAGTCCACAGACAGAGAGAGAGAGAGAGAGAGAGAGAGAGAGAGAGAGAGAGAGAGAGAGAGAGGGAGAGGGAGAGGGAGAGGGAGAGGGAGAGGGAGAGGGAGAGGGAGAGGGAGAGAGAGAGAGAGAGAGAGAGAGAGAGAGAGAGAGAGAGAGAGAGAGAGAGAGAGAGTGGCCAGCGTGGCCATGTAGCATATGAGAACAAACAAGTGGGAATATAGAGTCAAGTGCTCTGCTTCTATTGATCAACACATTTCTATGATAACAAGCGAAATAAATCCTTATTTTAAGATAAAAAAAGACATTTATACAATTTCAAAACAAGATTTAATCGTGAAGCAAACTATAAAATAAAATATATTTTAAAAAATCAGACCTGTGATTCCTGTCCAATCAAATCGCACAGAGAATGTAAAACGCATCATAATGAATCACCTCCAGACATGGGCGATTTATAATTGCAGCAAACTGTTTGGAAGCATTAAAAGTGTCCAAGAAGATGTCCAAAATCTTTACACGCATTGACCCAGAGACTGTTTAGATGCATGTCACTGATGAGAAGATGATGGATGTTTACTGTATAATGACAGAAATGGCCTTAAACATGAAGTCAAATTGAGGTTGTACCCAAATCTCATGGTGACATTGCATTTTGTTTGGAAACAAAAATTGGGTTGACATCAGAACCCAACATCAGGCTGACGTCAATGTCCAACCTAAAATCAACCAAATATCAACGTCTAATGATGTTACAGCTTGACAATGTTTGGATGTTTCCACTATGACGTCTATCAGATGTTGGATTTTGCTTGCCATACCTGATGAATAAAAATCAGTAATTGACGTCAATATGAAGTTGGTTGAAGATGTTGACTCGACGTTGGATTTTTGTTGCTTATTAACACAACTTAAAATCAAGCAAATATAAACGTCATTTGACGTCATTATTGGAAATCAAAATAATGTTGTCCTTAGATGCTGGCTGGACATTGAATTTTGGTCACTTGACATGACAATTTACTATGACCTTTTATGTGAAGCTGCTTTGACACAATCTACATTGTAAAAGCGCTATACAAATAAAGGTGAATTGAATTGAACAACCTAAATTGAACTTAATATTAGCATCTTATGATGTTGTGTGCCTGCTGGGCAATAACTAAATGCACTACAGAATGTTATGTTTACACACATCCACAAACTACATGTAAATGCATCAGCTTTTTACAGCGTAATACTCACTAATCACTACTCTTGAGTACTTTTTAAAGGTCTACTTTTTACTCATACTTTTACTCTACATGCACTACATTTATAGGCAAGTAATGGTACTTTTACTTAAGTATGATTTTTCAGTACTCTTTCCACCACTGGTTGTTTCACATATGATAGCAAGTCAAAAATAAAGCAATAGTATTTGGACCAAGATTAGGAATGTTAAAAAAAAAATGCTCAGAAAATTACAGGTCTGAAATAAATGTTGTTCTTTTGATATTCTTCTTCTTCCTATTATTATTATTATTTTTTTCAAAAACATGTATCAGCACAATCATTTTTAAAGCATTGATAATATAAAAAAGCTTGGAATTACAGTTACAGTTAAATTAAATTGTAATATTTCACAGGTTTTTAGTTGTTTCTTTGTTTGTTTTTTGGAAAAACAAATACTGCATGGGCTATTTTTACCAAAGAATGGTATGTGGCGGTTGTTTGAGTTATCACTCCAAACACACGGAATAAGGTACATAGTCACTTCCTGTGAAACCCCTGACACAAGCGACAACTGAGATTGAAATATTTGTTTGCTATATTGGTGGAGCTAATGTGAGCTGTCCCTTCAACCCCTGATGTAGTTAATTCTAGAACGATTTCTCTCTGCACAGTGTCCATTATTAGGAACATTCAGAGTTAGGTTTCTTGCAAGTAAAAGGCTCAATCCCGAATCTATTTTATAACCCTAAGCCTTCCTATTAGCCCTTGAAACACAATGTGAAGGGGTAGAGATAGAAAAATTCCCCAAAGAAATGGGACACCACTACTACCAACTCACACATCATCATGTTGTCAATAACGCAGGTTGCGAGCTTTGCAAATGCATCGTTTTCAATTCACTCTCATGGAAGTTGAGAGCAATGTGCTGAGATATTGTTGCTGCTAATCTTTCGTATGCATAAATTGAAAACCTGACATTTTTGAAGTCACACGCTCCAGCACCAAGATTGTTGACAGCGGTTGCCTAGTAACATACAAAGCACAGCGCACTGCTCTTTACCAGTGTCATGGATGTAAACACAAGAAAACAACATTAACATTACACCAGATGTGCTCTCAAAAGCATTTTCACAGCTACAAGACTTTTCTGACAGACTGGCCTCTCCTGTCAAGAAAAAAAATATGCGGTGAAATATTTTGCAGTGATTATTAGGTGACTATTGTTTGCGAAATTTAGCATTTCCCCCTCAAAAACATTTCTTTGAAGATCATGACCGTAACAAATTAATGCAGTTAGGAATGTAATAACTCAGATGCTTGTTTGTAGCAAAAATCGTTATTAATGCTCATTCTTCTTTTACCATTTGTGGGTCTCCTTGCTTGGTTTTACAGCCTTGTTCCTGCTCTCATATCCTTTCGTTTGTAGTGTGGTCCTGAAAATTCTATATTTGAAGCTCTATATGGCCCTTCTACTCACTCCTACGCACCTCCAAGCTAAAAGAATTGGGACACTCCTAACATTTCATGTTGTCACGATCACCAGCGATCTGCACAGGCTACTACACATATACCAATTTAATGAACTACAACTCCCATCTTGTACCTGACACACCTGTTCCTGATTACCCCTGATTAAACATACATTTATTGAAAGACTATAACAAATCAAAACAAACCAGGAAACACACAGGAATCATAGGAGCAACAAAAAGCAGCAGACAATGAAAGGGAAACACAAATATTGTAGGGAAACAATCAGGCTAAACAGAATAACAAGACATATAACCATAACCATAGCAACAAACTGTGTAACTAAGGAGACAGGGAATAAACAGAAAAGTTTATAACAGAAATAAACAAAAACAGAGTGTGAACATAACACATGTAAACACGCAAAACGAGGGGTAGGGGTCACATAGGACTTTTCACCCCAAAGACTTTCATTATTACGCATGCGAATGCATCACACCGGAAACGTAAGCTTGTGCAACAAGTTTCGCAGTTCGCTGCATTGCAAAGTTCAAGTTTGGTGAACTCAGATGTGCAAAATCGCATTACATAACTGCGTGAGACCAATCGAGGATCAATGTCTGGATGACAGCGGGAGCGAGATCAAATCAGACCTCAGATTCAATGTGTGGCCGCACGTCACAGTTACTTTACTGCAATTTTTTAAATATTGGCTCATCTAAATAAAATTTTTATTTGATTAAAAGCCGAAATATTGCCAGACAGGCGAAGCAACTTTTGGTTTTGGAAGAGCGGCTTCAGTGATAAAAGACGCGCACACACACACAGGTTCTTGTAGGGCTATTCATTATTGCTTTTTTAACATTAAACGCATAATAATCGAGTGCAAAAAAGAACAGCTGAACTTGGCAAAAAGTGATCACTGTGGTTGCCGCGATGGTTGCTTTGTTTCTCTGCAGTTGGCTTGTCAATGGCGCGGCATTGCTAAATCACTTCTATTTAAAAAAAAAATACGATTAATAAACATGATGATGGTCGTGTGATTTTTAAAATGAAAGTATGTATGCGTTGCGTAGGCTATTTATGGCTATTGGTCTTATCTACCCACGATCCACCCACAGTTAAACAACAAGTATATGTAAAGCCGACTTTTTGATTACCTAACCTGCAGATCAAAGGCAGGACTCGTGAATTTGAAAGAATTGCACATAACAGGGTTTTATGCATCCCCAATATGCAATGAGGGTGACTCCATAAGGTAACGTACACTGCACACACTTTGTGTAATGTTTGAAGTCGTGGGCGCATGTAAGCGAAAGAATAACTTATCCTTTAAATGTCCATGCTTAATCGTTAACACATAAGGTCTATGGATTTGCAGGGTTATCAAAAATGTGTGTATATTTTTGGCTTGGAACAGCCCTCTGTTAAAGATTTTTGTGTTCATCCTTGCTGCAGGAAAAAAAAAATAAAAAAGTCAAACGAATAAACTTTATTGAAACCAAATCTATAAAGTGTCTGTACTCTGTATCGGCGAGTACACAAATTAAAATACTCGTACTCGTATTGGTTTGTAAAAAAGTGGTATCGGTGCATCCTTAGTAAAATGTAAAAAGGACAAGAAAAAACCCTTTCATATGCCGACTTTCAAAACAAAAAAATACAGCTTTATGCATAGGCTGCTGAACAGAGGCTTCCTTCATGACGACACACACTAGCTTGATCCATAGCACACACACAGCTTAATGAATCACTTCATTCATGGGGTGCATATCTGAGTTAGGTGGGCCCATTGAAGACCTCTGAGGCTCTGTGGTGTCCGTTCTGTGATCTGGAAAAGGCTTTTAATGAATATCTCTGGTCTGTTATAAACCACTAGTTCTCTCTACACCCTGCATAGCATAAATGACTGACTTTGGATCGTCTTACATAATTGGCCAAATACAAAGGAATTCTTCTGTCAGTATCAATCCATGTATAGATTTTTTCCCCTCAAATATTTCCCAAGTGCTTTTTAACAGAGAGTGCTCTTTTAGTCTTTGATATGATGACAGTACATAATATTTTATGGGTTGTTTTGCAAGATACTGGTGTTCAGTTTAGTGTAATTTAAAGGCCTAATTAGGTAACTTAAGGCAAGTTATTGGACAACAGTGTATCTGTTCTGTAAAATAATGTGTTAAGGGGCAAATAATATTAACCTTAAAAGTGATATACATATATTTAAAGTGCTTTTATTTTAATCAAACTAAAAGAAAAAAGTAAGTAATGTAAAAATAGCCTTTATCTGGATAAACATCACTTGGTAAATATATGGAAAAAAAATAATAGATTACAGAAGGGCTAATAATTTTGCCTTAGTTTTAGTAAGTCGACAGTTTGCTTCTGCTTTTGATCAGTTTAGTTGAATATCACTCAGATACTACTGGGATTTTCTTTTCTTTTTTTTAACTAATTAGTATTTTGCTGTTTACATTTGCTGTTTACAATTATAAGAAGTGTGGTATTTTTGTTGTTTTATTAAGTATTATTTAACAATTTATTATTTTTATATGCTTATAAAACCAATTTGAATATGGTATTTTCAATTTAAGTTTTACTGTATTTTCAATGCAGTAGGTGATCTGGAAAAATGCTAACCATTAGCATAATATCTTTGAAAACAGTCTCTCTCCTGCCATCCAAAGCCACACCTCCTGAAATCACAAACACTCCCCGCGTAGATGATAGTAAACAACCCACTAGATCATGTCATTCGCCAGTTAGAAAACTTTATAGTACTTTAAAATACTACAGTTCTGAACAAAAACTGTATTATATCTAGCACGTTTTCAGTTGTGTAGCAAGCAAATCTTGTCATTATGTACAATATTTCATGCATGCAACGATTGCTGGTCTCACTCTCACGTGCTTTGATTTGAAGTGACTATGCAGTGCTTGGCGGGCAAGGTACAGGAATTTAATTTATTACTAAGCCTTACTTATATGCTATTTCTGAGCGAATATTCAAAGTAGCATGGTAAACAATATATGAAGCGCGTCACAGGTTTTCTTGTTCAAAAATGAACCAATGTGAATATAAAACCAACTTCACCTCAGTAAAGCAGACTAGGCGGAATAGCGCTATTTATTTTTGTTTTGTTGTTAAACTAAATAAAAATCTACATTATCGATTCTGTAAAAGGGCCCTTTTGAAATTGAAAATAGTCGCTGGAAGATTTGAGTGGCTGAAAAACACTTCTGTGCATATAACCCATATGTAAAACAACACAATGTACATAAGCTTTGCGTGACTAAAACAGAACATTACCTGTCTAAAAGAAATATTTCAGCCATGGTGTTGTCCTTCCTCCAGTGTGCAAAGCTAACTCCAATATTGATTCAGGATTTTAACAAGTATTGATTCAGCATTTGTTTTTACTTCTGTCACTCTCTCGTGTGCACGCAAACGTGTGCACACGCAAACGGCAGATCTGTTTGCGTGAACAGAGGTGCACAGATGTACAAATCTACATTTGTTGACAGACAGTTTGAGCTACCAGAATCAGAATTAGAATCAGCTATCAAAATTATGGGAATTATCGACCCAACAAATTTTAATTCGATGAACATTTTTTAGTCTTATGCCTTACCCAGAATATAAAAATACATATAAACACATTTAGATCATTTATTTTAATCATTATTATTGGAATGTGAAGAGACTTTCAACCAGCACAACAAAACATGTTTCTGAAGACAATCACCTACTGCACCTTTAATTATGTTTTATCAATGCAGTGGATTTTATCCATTTTTATCCATTTTGTCACTGCAGTGGATCGGATTGCCTTTTCAAGGACATATACATCTCAAAAACATGCAATTCTGAGTATGCCTTAGGTGAGTGAGCTTTACAAATGACCTCTTTCATCTCTCTGACATTTAACACTTTGACAATTGCTCCAGACACTTTGAGAAAATCACTCCATATCTCTATAAAACATTGTGCATTTCTGAGTGTGCTTTACACAGGTGAGTGGGCTTGACAAACCACCTGTAGGAAAAACTTCCCTCTTCATATGCACTGGACCCTTTACTTAAACTCCACCTTACAAGGACTAAGAAAAACAATGTTTTTTTTAAATATCTCCTTTGCACAGTATTGTTATGTCTATGTAAACATACTTGTTTTGTCTGTCTTAGGTTATGTGTATAGTTTAAGTATGTATAGTATATGCGTAGTTTGTAGTTAGTACAGTTTAATCACCGCTCCAATTTGTAAGTTATGTATAGGTTTAAAATATGTCCAATGTAGTGTTCTTATTTGTGATTATGTCTGTTTATGTAGCACCGTGGTCTTGCGAGACACATTTCGATCGACTGTATGTGAGTAAGAAGTGAACATACCAATTCATCCCCACAAGCACAGAAAGACCCTTGAAAGACCACTGCTAAATATTTGAAAGGATTAACAGGCACTCAATGCAGGGGCTAAAGGTCCAGCAGGGTCAAGTATAGGCTTTCTGGAGAGATGTGTGAGTGTTTAAACAGAGCGAGTGATGAATGAGAGAGACAGATGGATGTACCTCTGCTTAAAAGCCTGCTCCGCCATATCTCGTGCCGCTCTCTTCACCTCATCAGGCACGGCGTCTTTCTCTGCCTGAGAGATCTGGTAGACTTTGTGTCCCGCATCCAGACGGTACGGGCCTCCTTTACCACCGAGACCTGCTGTATCTCTGCCACCTGCAACAACATAACAGGCACTTTGTTGAGTTATCATATTGGTGATAGATGTGTAATAATGGCTGCAAATGCAACAGACTGTGTTTACTAGGCTTGCAACGGAGACTTTATAGTTATGAAGACTTTATAGTAAATTTTATATAAATATTCTAAATGGTGCAGTATGTAAGTTAGACTCGGTATTGAACCCCTGGTTTAAAACACACCAACAGAAGCATGCCTGACTATCAAGCATATAGGCTGATTTAGATCTGATTTAAATCATGTTCTAAATAAAAGCAACGGCACCCGATAGAAGAAATATTTTCCATATTTAAAGGAGTATTTGTTCTAACCAACACCTGAAATGTATATTTAAGAAACGGCTTCTATTTCTTGCAGCTGAACAACAGAACTATGTCAGTGATCACCTCAGATACACTTCATGTGCTTTATTTAGTGTTGCATGCTAATAATGTGAGTTTAAATGCCATTTTACATGACATTTATTGCCAGACTACTGAAAGCAGCAGCAGATCTTGAAAATATAATAAACCGTTTGAAAATGAACTTTAGAACTGTGACAAACCAACACATATCAGTGATTCAGCATCTACTAAAGAGGTTTAATATGTATTAATTAGATTATGAAGCTTACCATTTCACTGAAGTGCAGTGAGTGCACTATTCTGTGCTTCTGAATGGCTGTTTTTAAATTTCTGTCAAGTTTCGTCTGGTGCAAACAGACAAATTGCTTATCACTGCAAATCTCATCATGTTGCAATGTAACCTGCTCACCCAATGTTTACGTTTGTGATATTTATATTATTTGCAAATTAATATCAACCTCATGTGGAACTCTGAATCCATGTCTCATTTCGGAGTCTGCTATTGTCCGGACGCATACTTTGAGAGCCTTCCTGACTGAATGAATATGTGGTTTTCCATCAAGGCAACCCGGGGTGCTGAAATGTAATTGGCTAAACTGGCATTGGGCAGGTTTAAAATAACCAAAACATTCTGCGTTCCGGCAAGTAACTCACATTTTCAAAGCAGAATAACTGACTTCAGCATTGTTTTTCAGAAAAAAATGAATGTTCACTTAGCACGTTTCTTAAATATCTGCAAACATTGTATTTTATGTCAAAAACTTACATACATCACCTTTAAAGATTTTTAAGATAATATAATATAGAGGGTTTGTGATACACAGTTGAAGTCCCAATTATTAGCCCTACTGTAAAATGTTACACTGCAAAAAGAAGCTTTTCTTACTTTTTTGTCTTGTTCTAGTTCAAAAAATATATATAAAAAAATTTAATTCTTAAGCAGCATTTTCTAGACAAGTAAAAAATGTTGACTTGTTTTTAGAAATAAAAGTTAATAATAATATGTGAGTTTTTCCTTAAAACAATCTAAATATCGCTTTGAAATAAGATCATTTTGCTTGTCCCATTGGCAGATTATTTAGCTTGTTCTAAGGAATAAACTCACTCAATTTTAATTTATTTTCATTTAATAAACAAATAATATTGACTTTAAAAGAAGTTAAAAAAATAAATAAATATATAAATAAATAAATATAAATATAAATATATATATATATATATATATATATATATATATATATATATATATATATATATATATATATATATATATATATAAATATATATATATATGTATATATATATATATATATATATATATATATATATATATATATATATATATATATATACAAATATAAATATAATTCCAACCAAACTAAAAAATATATAATAGGAAATACTGTAAATATTTGAAAAAGAATAAACATTTTACAGGACAGCTAATAATTTTGCCTTGTGAAACTCTGTTTATTTGCTTTTAGGTAAATGGTCATCTGGTAGTTCATAATGCAGTATAACAACAATTTTTAACATAATTGAACATTTAACATTATAAATATAGAGTTTTAAATTTCATTAATATAACTGCTTACTGGAACATATTCTCTAGATTTTATTACATTAATACAAGTATACTGGATGAACGACAATTTAAACTGGATAAGGACAATACATATATACATATATATATATATATATATATATATATATATATATATATATATATATATATATATATATATATATATATATATATATTGACATATACATATATATTAATGAAGCTATGAAACAAACTAAATTGTACAATATATAAATATGACATTATTTGTATATTGAAAATGTACCACAGAAAAAAAAAAATACAAATACATAAAATAAAAACGTGTAAATATATGTATTCATGTATTTAATTATTTTGACATTTGGAGTATTGCTAACTATCCTTGGGATGCACGTGATGCCATTTTTTGTACCTGTGCCTCCAGCCCACTGGTTTCCCCCTACATGAGGGGCATTTTTGGCGTCAATCTTTCCATGTTTGGGTGAGCTGACATCTAGGCCACTGTCTCTCTCAATGGTGATCTGAGGGGAAAGAAAAAGCTTTTAAAACTAGGTCTCTGTTGAAATTTGAACTGAACATTCATTTGTGGGTAAACAAGTGGAAAAACTACCATATGTGGCACATATTCAGTGAAAGGGTTATGTAACTATAAATAAATACAATATACAGTAGTCAAGATTTGAAATGGATCATCAAAAGTTGAAAAATTGTTAACAAAGACAACAATGGGTGTTATCAAAAAGTGTGAAACTTTGATGAAAGTATTTGATCCACTTTTAAATATTGACTACTGTAATGTACTGTACCCAGAGGTAAAGTATTTCAAGTACGTTTCAAGTATTTATTTTCTCAAATACATTTACTTTGAGCATAATGTCATACTTTTTACTTCACATTTTATTAAAACGTCACTCCTTCTCATTTTAAACTGAAGACATCATGTTAGGGATGTCCAATTTACGAATGGGCTGATTCTTTTAATAGTTAACCTGCTAAATTGTTTCACAAATTGCAGTGAGCAAATTATCTGATTCGAATAATCCAGTCCCTATTTAATGATTCACTAGATTCACAGGGTAGAACACACCAGGATACTTCAAATGAAGTTCTTTTTCATTCTTAGTTTGAGGTCAAAAATAAGTTTGAAAAGGATGAGTGATGGTATACAGTTTTCAAACACTAACACCTCCGTGCTGCAGAAGGCGGAGTTGTAAACGCTGCTCACATGTACCCCTAAATACAACAATGGCAAATGAGAGAGAAGAACAGTTTCATAAACATCTGGCAAAAAGACTTGTCCATGAGAAGTGCCACCATGGCACACCACATCTTTACATTGTTTTCTAATTTTATGACACCGCTTGATGTGCGCAAACTCATAAAAAAGATGTGTCTTTAGACTTTAAAACCTCTTTGTTACAGGTGCGGATATACAGATGTTACTACTTCAATGTGTTCCTTATGGCGCCATTCATACCGCGGCGACAGCGGTACTTGGTGCGCCAGCAGCTTTTGACCGCTGGGTGGCAGTTTAACCACAGATATTCAGCTTTGCCTTTCCACAACACTAAACAGACTTTTCTGTGCGTACCTTATGTGATCAGATGTGTTCAATTAAAATATAATTTTGATTTAGTTTTCTTAGTAATAAACATGATCTTACCAGGGCTTAAAGTATTTCGGCACCATGCCGGATCTCCGGCGTGCGGCCGTGAGAGAAAAAAAAATAGAGCTTTCACATGCGGTTTAGTTGGGGATGCTCAAAATAACCGATTAAGCAATAACCGAAAGGGCACGTTTGTAACCGATGAATGGTATCAGTTAAACGATTAAAATATGCTTTATACATTTTTAAAGTTTGGCTGCAGACGGGGCATCTGTTAAATGGTTTACTGACTGCAGCCAGTGTTTTACGCTCTGCTTATGCTCGCTCAGCGCCAATCTGGAAACATTTTGGATTCGTGGCGAACGAGAAAGGCGAATCAATAATTAGGATGAAGCTATTTGTTGGGCTTGTTTAGAAAAATAAGTGTTAAATGGACAAACATGTCGAACCTCCAGAGCTGCGGTCATGTCACCCAGCCCATGAAATGCGGAGCCAGCTCGGTGTCATGAACGCAAATGCCCAGCTAGTCCAGCCAGGTATGGCAGAGAGGCCTTTTCAAAAATGGCCAAATACAAAAGAGAAACTGATAAATAGTAGACGTTGATGAGAAATGGAGCAGCATATTTGGTAGTTGAGAACGCGCCGCTCCGCGATGTAGAGCTGGTTTCCGAGAAATGCAGGCGGCGGAGCAAGATACCCTCTTTGCCACGGTTGCGAAAAAGTATGCATTGCAGGTTCCAAACCACACAGTGATGCAGCTGGTCAAGATGCTCTCAATAGTGCCTCTGTAGAAGGTGTACATGATTGGGGCTGGTGCTCTTGCTCTTTTGAGTGGCAGCCTGTTTGAACATATCCCAGTCTGTGGTATTGAAGCAGTCTTGTAAAGCCTCTGAAGAACCTTCTGGCCACACTTGTATCTCCTTGCAAACCGGTTTGGTGACTTTAACGATCGGTCTGTAAGCAGGCATTAGCATGACAGTTAAGTGGTCCACCAAGGTGGGGGAGGGGGAAGGCTTTGTAAACTCCTCTCTGTGTGATGTAAACAAAGTCCATTGTGTTATTGCCCCATGTTGGAAAGTCTATGTGTTGTTGTATTTTTGGAAACACACTCTTTAGGTCTGCATGGTTAAAGTCCCCTGCCAGGATGAGAAAAGCATCAGGGTGGGCTGTCTGCTGCTCACTAATGTGCAGTTTCCGTAAACACAAAAGCACAACAGTCCTTTACAGTCTTATGTGATGAACGAAGTAGACGGATGTAGTCCAGTTTGTTGTTTAGCGAGCTAGAATGATGGAGGGGATAGCGGGTTTGTGGGGGTTAGCCGCTAGCCTTGTTCGGATACCCCCGCGCTTACCCCTCTTCTGCTTCCTCTCGCGCCGCTTGAAGCGCCTCCATTGTGGGCGAGGTGGTGAGGTGGGGGTCGGAGGATGGGTAGGCATCCGGAGCAAGCCGAGATGTCGCAGATCATCAGTGTCCGCGGAGTTTAACTTGTGAAGTTTGTTTCTACCGATGTCGAGCAGAAATGTTCGACTATATGCGCACATGGACAGATAAACGCGACGTTAACGCACAATAACACGGCGACGTACAAGACGAGGAACACAAAAACACATTAATAACATATTAATAAATAATACCAAGTTTTAACACATCTGCTACATTCCAGTGGAGCCTCCGTTGCGCTCTACCACAGCTGGCAAAACTTTCTGAAGGTGGTTTAAGCAAAAATAAGTGGTTTAAATTATGTTAGTCTCCTTATTTCTTTCCGTTTTATTTTAAATATTATAAATGTTTAAAGTTTTAGGTAAAGACGTCAAAATATGCCCACACATGCAAGCTAAACTAGATCATATCTGAGTCATCACGCTTTATTACCCAACCAAAATCAGCGAGGAAAAAATAAATGTTTTAAATTAAATTATATTTAAATGTTAAATTAAATTAAAAAATGAATTAAAATTTTAAATGCCATTTAAAAATAGTTGCTAAAATTAATGTGTTACTTAGTTAAATTTTTAGGCATTATCAAACAGAAAGCCTGTCTATGGTAAATCCACACGCACTAAATAGCCTACCTTTTTCTTTTATAACACTGTAAACATAACTTCGCAGGTCGATCATCTTCAAACGCAAAAGGCATTTTTAAGTGTCCTAACTTGACTGCTGCTGTAGAATGGGATGTTTTTTTACATAACTTTAAACGTGTGCTTTAGCTATGTCAAAATGAAAGCAAATTTTTTTAAGGGTTCTGCGTTTTGTCAATTGTATAGCTTTAATAATAATAATAATAATAATAATAATAATAATAATAATAATAATAATGGATATAACAAATTATAATATTATAGTATAGACATTTTTACTAGGCTACTTTAATATTAATCCCTAACTGAAAAACGAATGTGAAAATGACTGGCAGCTGTGCTAAAATTAATATAATGGCAAATTTCTTCTGCGTTTTTTCCCTTTATAGCTCAATAGTTTTATTCAAAGAATATAGTTCTCTCTTCAACTTTCAGGTTTGAGGTGGGGGAAGAAGTGGCAGAGGCAATTCAAATGTACCATCTCTAAATTAAAAAAGGCCACTTACGCGGCATCTGTGTGTAAAGATTATTACCTTATTTTTATTTTATTATTATTATTTATTTATTCATTCATTCATTCGTCATTCATTTTCTTTTGGCTTAGTCCCTTTATTAGTCTGTAATTGCCACAGCGGAATGAACCGTCAACTTATCCAGCATATGTTTTACGCAGAGGATGCCAGGAGGTCCAGCTGGGGCTTCGGGACGGAGTGAAAGGAGAGGCAGGACTTTGCCCCGAGTCTGGGAAAGATGGCTTGCCGTCATTACACTAGTTTTCCGATGGCACACGAGTTACATGCGCCAAACACATGAACAAATAAATTAATAAATAAGGGAAAGAAAACATCTAGCCTTATAGGCTGAGTTCTTTTTGATTATAATCGCCGTCAAGTTTCCGTTTTAAATGTAAGGCTGTTGCATAAAATAATAAAATTGCTTAAAATAATACAATTTTAATTCATAAGTGACTTTGCTGCGTCCCCCTTGATGTTTCAATAACGCATAATAATCTATACACCATATTAAAGACACTTAAATAGACATGATTTAACATGTCTATTTAACACCTGACAGACAAGCTTTTGGTTATGAGAAGGGGGAAGGGGTCTCCACTATTAAGTGTTTTTCACAAACATGAATACACAAAATCCAAAACTCCTATAGGACGGATGGCGTAACAAAACCTATGCGTTTAAAAACGAAACCGCATTAAATATGGGGCCTTATGAAAATGAATGTTTCTATCTTTTGAACGGTGACGGCATAATATCATGGAATTACTTTCAATAGCAAAATAAAAAACATCTCAAGGAAGAACGGACAAAAGAAAGTCTCACTTCTATCACTCTTTAAAAGTTTTGGTTTTGTTCATTGTAAATGCTCAGTCTCGTTATGAGCTGATCTTCATTTCTCTGTGTTGGTGGAATAAAGCAGGCGAGTCAGCCGCACCAATTTATGAGCAGACAGAGCAGGATTCTCATGATGACCACCAGCGTAATTCCGCTCTTTGTTATGAGCCGTAGTTTCAGTGTAAACTTAGTAAAGGTGAGTTTCTTTGGCGATGATGTGTACAGTGTTAGATTTTATATTTAGCGGACATTTGCGCTGAACACGCGGTGAATGCAACGCATCAAGATTCGGGCACCTTCTCCGAAAACACTCGATTGATCTCAGCTGGCGGATCAACATTTACCTCATGTCATGATCGCTGTCATCTGCGCCATTATTATTATTATAACTTTAGGTGAGGTTTGCAAACCTGTGCACTTTTCACTCTTCAGCCGTTTGTATTTCCTGCAGTAACAAAATCTCCCTGTTCATTATATTCAGACACACAAATGCTCCCAAATATATTATGAGGGCGCATGGATTAAATTTCGGGCGCTCATGCGACCAAAATGGTTGCAATTTCGAGCCCTGTAGTATAAGGACATGTATTCAGACCACAACTGAACGTTTGAATAAAATAAATATTATTATTATTTTTTTTAATCATTTATTTATATATATCATATATTATTATGCAAGAGGTACACAAATTGGGATCACATACAAATGGAAGAAAAAGAAGAAGAAAAGCAAAGAACATAAAAAAACAACAAAACATTCAGGTACTGGCAGGTGTGTGCATGAGTGTGTGTGTGTGTGTGTGTGTGTGTGTGTGTATGCGTGTGTGTCTGTGTCTGTGTGTGTGTGTGTGTGTGTGTGTGTGTGTGTGTGTGTGTGTGTGTGTGTGTGTGTGTGTGTGTGCGCATGTAAAGGTAACTGGGTAGACAGGTTGGAGTACATAAAGAGTACTCCAGGTTGGAGGTTGGACAGGTTGGAGTACATAAAGAGTTTTTTGATACACACAGAGCCGGCCCAAGGCATAAGCGAACTAAGCGGCTGCTTAGGGCCCCGTGGCCACCAGGGGGCCCCCAAGAGTGCACGAAATGAATGAGTGAATTTCATTTTATGTTTGTTTGTTGGGTTATGGATAAGAAGTGGGGCAAAACATATGCCCATTTATCATGTTATTTCCGGCCGCGATACATATTCTGGCGCCACGTATCGATACTTATCGAAATTTACAAAAGATATGAATTAATTAATCAGTCTTTCACACTGACTGCAACAGATTACCGCTTTAGATACAGTACACCCAGCCACCACCAGGCGCTTCCCATAACAGCAGATCATCAGAGACACACCGGCGTCATGTAAACCGCTGACAGGTGAGCCATTGCAATGCTGGAAATCTCAGGCATACGGATATTCTTCTGTCCAAGCTGGACCAAGGTATTTGTGTTTCAGACATCCAGCTCCCCCGAATTTTCCGCTAGTTTCTTCCTCACAGACGCGCTTTCACTTCGCTATATCGCTCGCGCGTGCCGGCGGGCAGTGCTGTGACAAATGTGCTCAAACATTTTAATTCCGCCAAAATATGTATTAGATAAAGATATCAATAGGGGATGAACATAAATTTTAAAAGGCCTTGCGTTTATTTAACCCTTACAGATTTTGGCAAAGTCTTGTAGATGGTATTTTGGCTAAAAATATTAGGGTAATTAAAAAATCTTTTTAAATAGATGAGTAAATAACTGATGTTCTCCACTGCTGAAAACTTCATACGCGATCAGAGGAGTCTGTTCTCACCTCTCAGAGCATTCTGATCAGTTAAAGAAAAAATATTAATGCATTAAAAATATTACTAATATTTATTGCATGATTGTTTATTCAAAATAAACCAGGGCTAAGCATAAAAACTTCCCATGTTTTCATAAAATAAGTTCATCAAGTTGTTTAAAGTTTACAGAAAACTAGAAAGCAATAATTGACTATTTTGACAGTGTTTTCTTAAATGCATATTCCACAAAATTGAGATTCTGCTGCTATGATAGAGATGACTGATTTTCAATCACGACCTGCTCTTTGCACATCAGCATTGTGAAGTTGTTTGACAGCTGTGCGCTTGTTTTACATTGTTGCAATTTTAGAAACATGCTGTCATTAAAAGAAATGAATCAACCGTTTAATGCATTTTTTCCTTTTTGCATTTTTTTATAAATTTTTTTTCATTTTTGATGCATTTTTTCATGGAATATTTGTGATTGGTTTTCTGTTGATTTATTGCAGAATCACTGATATCGTGAAGCAACAGTGCACGGCACAGCAGCAAAACGCTTCATAAACTTGGTGATAAAAAATAAGCTTCTGATTTATACATTTGTTTCAAATTTCTTATTACACAGCCATTAACTATGGATGGTAAATACACTGCAAAAATGATTTTCTTTCTTTTTTTGTCTAGTCCAAATATCTAAAAAAAATTTAACCAATAAACATTTTCTAGACAGATTTTTAGTCAAAATTATGTGCGTTTCTTTTTTTCATAAAAAAAGCTCAATAATCTGCCAATTAGGGTAAATAAAAGAATATTGTTTTTGGTTTTAAATAAGATTATTTTACTTATCTCATTGGCAGATTAATTTGTTCACTTTACAGAAAAAAAATTCACTTAATTTATAATTATTTATGAAAACTGAATTTTTTTTCTCTAGATATTTAGTAATATGCTATATGCGAATGTGTCTACAAAATGCTTCCTGATTTAATTTGAAGTAAATAGTTTTAAGCTATTTGAACTACAACATGCATTTATGTTAACATTTATCCATTTTAAAAAAATTTTTTTTATTGTCACTATTTTTGACTGTTTGGCAGCGTTTTGTGACTGAATAATAATAGTAATAAGTATGCTATTGGCTACTTCCAACTGTTTCTGTTTCTGTCAACATTAATTACAGCTTAGGTTAATGTTTTGTGTCTAATTGTTTAGTTTTGTGGCAAGTAGTCATATAAAAAGTGGGATCAATAGGCAGTTGTTTCTGCAGTATAATATTTGGAATTGTCTTTAAACATATTTTATGATTTAAGTAACACAACTACAGCAAATAAAATCAATAATGCATGTTTTAAATTTACAGTGTGCGAATAATTAAGGATCAACGATAATTTGTCACATTGTTTGCACCAAGGGGGCCCCAACTAAAATCCTGCTTAGGGCCCCCTGAAGGCTTGGGCCGGCCCTGGATACACATATCAAAAAAAAGCGACAGGGTGGCGCAATGGGTATCGCTGTCGCCTCACAGCAAGAAGGTCGCTGGTTCGAGCCCCGGCTGGGTCAGTTGGCATTTCTGTGTGAAGTTTGCATGTTCTCCCCATGTTGGTTTGGGTTTCCTCCGGTTTCCCCCAAAGACATGTACTGTAGGTGAATTGCATAAGCTAAATTGTCTGTAGTGTACAGTATGTCCTGGTCTTCCAGGTTGGGGGTTGAGCGTCGGGCTGACAACTCACCTCATATTAAAACTAGATGTTACGAAACACCAGTATGGTGCGGCTAAATATAACTTCGATATAAATGGCCCTGGGAGTAATTAAGTACACATCAATAAATGAAGCAAAATACGTCAGTGGTAAAGAGTGACAACAATGATAGTAATGTCATGATAGTAATAATGACGGTAAAAAGGACATCATTAATAATAACAATGACAATAATAATAATAATAATAATAATAATAATAATAATAGCAACAAGCTGGGGCGTCACAGTGGTGCAGTGGGTAGCACAATCGCCTCACAGCAAGAAGGTCGCTGGTTCGAGCCTCAGCTGGGTCAGTTGGCATTTCTGTGTGGAGTTTGCATGTTCTCCCAGTGTTCGCGTGGGTTTCTTCCAGGTGCTCCGGTTTCCCCCACAAGTCCAAAGACATGTGGTATAGGGGAATTGGGTAAGATAAATTGGTTGTAGTGTATGTTTGTGAATGTGAGTGTGTATGGATGTTTCCCAGTGATGGGTTGCAGCTGGAAGGGCATCCGCTGCATAAAACATATGCTGGATAAGTTGGCGGTTCATTCCACTGTGGCAACCCCACATTAATAAAAGGACTAAGCCGAAAAGAAAATGAATGAATGAATAATTGCAACAAGTACTACATAAGCTAATTATATTCCAAAATTGTAACAAAACAGGGTTCGTTTGCAGCTCCTGTTTTTTTTTTTTTTTTAACTATGGTTAATTTTTATAATGGCTGTGTGTGCAGATGTGTCCTAACCTTTTTAGTGGTTTTCTCTCCCTCCTCTCATCTTCCTTCACACAGTCCATTAATGTCATAAAGCACTGGGCCTCTCTTTAATACCCACGCACCCATCCCGAGGGTTGTGCCTTTCTCATGACCCCCACACACTTCTAGCGGAGCGCAAAATACAGTCTGATCGTAACTGCTAGAACTTCCTATGAAGCCTTCATACTTGCTGTGAGTAACACTTTGAAGTGTGATTGCGTCTTTGGGAGAGAAAGCAGCACAGCTGGACTTTTAATGTTGGACTGTGAGAGAACAGACGCTTAGTGTTCCAGAACGTTCCTCTTCTATTAATATAAAGGGCAATTCTCATTATGCAATGATCCTGCATGCTATGACTAGGAAAGGTTATGAAAGGTCACTGTACTAAAAGTCCCAGAGCTTTTTATGACACTTCCTGTTTTAAACTGCATAGCGAAAGGAAGTACACAAGTAAAGGGTGAGCAGAATGTTTTTGCCAAGTCATATACTGAAAGGAACAGTCGAAATAAACAGAGCGTGTGGAAAAAGCAAGAGGAAAGATCTGCCCTTTGTGTTCCAGTTAGTGGTTTCAGCCATGCAGGGTGAAAGTTTAGACATTGTATGAATTAACCTTTAAATATGTTTAATATGTATTGTATAATTTAAAAAAGGAATAATAATAAAAATTTGTCAAACCCATGGGGTATGAATAATTTCAGCCTAACTATATATACTATAGTATATATACTGTAGTTTTTACAACAGTTCTGTCTGGTTCTCGAATCTGATTGGCTGATAGCAGTGCAATAATCTGCAATAACAGCACTCATACAGCCTCTTCATTCTTGTGTATTACTCAACGGCAGATCAATAAACTCACAACAGTTTGACAAATACTGCAGCTGTTGGACAACAATGTACTTTTGAGTTTTTTTTTAGAATGTAGTTGTTTAGATTGCAACTACGCAGTTTATTTATAAGGATAAACATTTATAATTTCTGAGATTCAGCACGTTGACGGCCATTAGGCTGTCTCTGAGCAGAGCAAAGACGGTTGACGTTCCGCCACAAGATGGTGGCAGAGACCGCATAATAAGTCCTTAGGGCAAAAAACTCAGCGCAAATTTCACAGCTGAAACTACAAAACTACAGCTGAACAAATCATTATAAAACAGGTAAGTGACATTCTAAGTTGATCTCTCTCTTTTGTATGTTTGATATATAGATAAATATTTAATAAATAAATATTTAACAATTTAAATTTTTTTTTTTTACATTTAATAAATGGCGCCTTTATGATCAGAATAATCTTATTTAAAAAAAAAGGGAAAAAAATGACCCCAAACTTTTGACCGGTAGTGTATAAATTTAAAATTTGACGTCTGTCTTATTTTCAGTGGAACACCAATTTTTTTTTTTTTTTTTAAATTGACTCACTGCATTCTATCACACAGTAAAGCATCTTGCTTTTTATTATTATAATTTTTTTTAATTCTTTATCGTTTATTTTTATTTAATTAATTCTTTATTTTACACACACCAATTGACCTAAATTGATTAACATATGAAAAAAAGATCTGTCTATTTGAAATAAAAATAATAATAATAATTTTTATACAAAATTCCCAACACCATACAAAAGCAGCATAGTATATTTATGTACTGTATATATATATATATATATATATATATATATATATATATATATATATATATATATATATATATATATATGTATGTATATGTGTGCGTGTGTGCGTGCGTGCGTGCAAGCGTGCGTGCGTGCGTTATAATGACATTCTAGCTGAAATGGAATACTGAGTTTAAGGCGGGGTTTTACTTTTGTGCTCCTCCTTCTTTCACTTGCAGCAAACTAATGGCTGTAGAGACGTGGCTAAGCATATTTCACCCTAGTCTTCATACTAAAATCATCATATAAGGACTGACATTCCAGAGCAGTACAAAGTGGTCAGTTTTAGATAAATATTAGCAATAAAATAAATTAATTTAAAAAGCAACTGTTCACCTTAAGACTAACAATGTGTGCTAGCAAAGTAAACATAGCAAACTTTGATTTGATTGGGACTATTTTTGTATGGTGGGCATGTTTTTGTCATTCTACCCACACTAACCAGATGTATGAACTATTATTACAACTCTTTTAATGATGATTTCTGTTATTTTTGTACATCTTGGCAGACAGCAAGTAATAAAAGGAGCATGACTATATTATAAATTATCTTCATTGTTTTCCATTAAAGAGAAAAAAAACATGCTAAATCTTGCTAATCCACAAATTTTTCACTTTTCTGTTTAGCTTTCCCTTTTAAATAGAGTAGAAAGATAACCAGAACCCAACGATAAAGATCAGGAGACTCAGCATCTTCAATTCTGGATTTGCTCCAACATAAGATAACTCCTCCAGTCTAAGTATTCAAAGACAAAACATCAGTTCAAACTAATCTGGTGCTACTAGACATCTGAGTCAGTGTTTGTGTGCATGACTACTCTTTTAATACAGGATGTTAAGAAACTGTAGAGCTTTTCTGTCACTGTGAGATTATTCTCAAGCCACTTTTGACACCTAAACACACATATGGATCAATCTGATATGAGGTTATGGACTTTCAACATTTCATTACACTGTGTTCTAAAGAGATGGTGTTTCAGAGTGTCTATTAGGGAGAGATAGCTTACAGATGATGAACATGACTTTGAGATTAACTACGTTTGGCAATGACTTGCACAGACATAGCACTTTAGATGCATTTTAAGACTAGAGAGACAGTTAACTGATTACTAATGAACTATTTAGATGCCTTATACACAGCCAGAGTGATGTATTCTGAGATTTGATGTTTTTTCCTTTGTTTAGTCTGAAGGAAGAGGGGCAAGGGGACAATATGGCAAGCACAAATGCACTTCTCATCTCTAAGGAAGATCAGTGACAGTTCTGTTTATGACATGGAGATTTGTGTGTGCATGTGTGAGAGAGACATGGCATCTAACCCTAACAGCAGAAAGATGAGACATGTACATCACAACACACCAATGACATTGCAGAGGAGACAGATAGGTAGTAGGTGGGTGGATGGATAGATAAAACAGTTTGAAAAGAGATCATAAGGAAAACAATGGACGTTTAAATTTACTACAGCCTATCATAACACACGCAACAATCTCTTTAGTTTTATTTTTTTATATATCTATGTAAAATAGATCATGCTTACACAGCACTAATGATGTGAGAGCATGTTTATGGCCTAGAAAAGAAGTAAAAGCATTTAACCTATATTCCAGTATTCAGATATTTGTCTAATTTTAGTTGATGTTAATAGTTTGTTAAACTGGTAATAGTAGGTAAAACTACTTCTATTATAAAGCTGCGATCACACTGCACTTTTCGCTTCATAGACTTCCATTCATAGGCATGTGAATGCAGCAGACCAGAAACGCAAGCATGCGCGACAAGTTTTGCAGTTCACTGCTTTTGAAAGTTCAAGCTTGGTGAATTCTTACCTGCGAAATCACGTCACGTGACTGCGTTAGACTAATAGAAGATCATTTAAAATAAGAACTTTAAAATATCTAGCAATCGCTCACTTTTATTAATGACTAATCATATAGTTTAAAACCACACCCGCTTATCGCAGTGCCATACGACCGAATTTCGCAAGTACAAGCTCTAGTTTGACCGCAGCTTAAGTCGCTTTGCACAAAAACATCTGCTAAATGACTAAATGTAATTTCCATGACTTTTAAAAAACCTTGTGGGTTTTTCTGTTTTTCCAAAACTTTTCCAGGTTTTCCCATGGCTGTATGAACCCTGTACTGTACAGACAGACATATATAAAATGGCAAATGACAGAAAGATAGAAAGATAAATGACAGACAGACATTTAGATAGACAGAGATAAATAGATACAGTCAGACAGACAGATAAATGACAGACAGGACAGTTAGATAAATAGAGAGATAGACAGAGATAGATAGATACTATCAGACAGACATATAAAATGGCAAATGACAGACAGATAGATTGAGACAGACAGACAGCATTAATACAATTTACATTTTCCCTTATCAATGTATACTGTATATTCAACATGTACTAAATCTTTATAAAGATAGTTCGCACGATACAAATAAAACACATTTTAGTATGAATTTCAGCAAATAAACATCTTTCCATGCGTTTCATGTGAATGTCTACTTCTATTACAGACAGACAAGATATTTCACACTTTTTTAAAACTCCAAATGAAAAGAAAAACTAGTCTATAAAAATACTCGTCTCAGTCACAGCCGTGTAATCTTGGTAAATCTGCTAGTGCTAAAACAATATGCTAGTGTTAGTTTTACCTTATGGGCTACACGAACAATAGCCAGTCTTTCACAGTGCTGTTAATGATTACACATCTTTAACATACTGATATGCCACAAGTGTACATACCACTACAGTTAAATACAAACTGCAGAAACCCCACAAAGCACTTGGACTCTAAAGTCACTCTCAAAATGGATGTAAATCTGAATTATTTCGAGAAAATGTGATATGTGAGAGCAAAGGAAAAATCATCACTGTTTCTCACTCTGTCTTTTTGGTGATTTTAGTGCATATATGTAGCATCTAGTTAGTTCTTCAGTTCACATAGATATCCTTTTTTTAAATAACAATGCAATGACATTGTTACATTTCAGTAAAATGTGATGCGCATATTGTGTGCAGCAGAGTGCTTTTTGGGGTCAAATTTTATATTATAAATCAATTTTTGGAGGTCTCCAATTATGGTATGTGCATCACACCACAAGTACAGTAAATGGGTCATCATTGCTAACTAGGACTGTAAATGTGGGACAACAAGACTCTAAATTAGCCTTCTTATCAAATTTCATGTAGGACAATTACTGTGCTCACTATGATCATAAAAGCGTTAAAAGTGTTAACATGACTAAGCAAAAATAGTACTTAGAATGAGGCCAGAGACATGAGCAGTGATAAGAGTCACATGTGCGCTACTTGTCTTGAGTCCCGTGGAAGCAGCGGAAGAAGAAAAGGAGGCGTGACAACAAATGAAGATGGGAGAGCTCCAGGTCTGGAGCTTTTGTTTTGTATTCAGTTTTTGTTTAGGCAACAGCGGTGCATGAGGGGTTGTTTGTTTTGACTTTATTTATTAACTTTATTAATGTTTAAACTTTCAACAGTTTCCCGACAATTTTTTTTTTCGTGAACTGTGAGTTTGAACCGTATTATAGACATATAATGTCTATAACACATTTATACTTTGACACATATAGACCTTTCCGGAATATTATCGGCTATTTTACAGAACGAGATTATATGTGAACAGGCCCTTTTTAAAAATACCTGCAAATTCATTCCAGCAATTTTCTGGAAAGAGAAGTTGTAACATTACAATTTGCCAGAAAATTGCTGCTGTTTATGAAAATAAATTGAACATTTTCAGACACATTTAGCTGTAAGATGTTAGTCAGATAATGTTTCTATGTCCCTTCTTAATGCCAACTGTGTAAAAAAAAAGATAAAATGCTCATGATAAACAGCTGTGAGTTTACCTTTAAGCTCTGCTTCAGTTGCCTGACGCATGTGCATGTGAAGCAGCTGGTGAGCACCAGCACGCACACATACTAAGTACATATCGACATGCGAAAGTGTTCCGAAGTTTACAAAATATTTATCCATCCAGAGGATTTGTAACGTAGTCAAATGTGTAAACATTTAACTGCGGTTTGTGCTTCTGCTTTGGATGTCTCCATCCAATATAACCATCAACAAAACCAGACCCCTTCTATGTTTACAAATTCAAGCTCAGCCATTTAGAGGTCATTTCTGGTTAATGATGTCAGAATTTACCAGTATTTTGGAATGGATGTGTGAATCCATTCGCTTTTTTTAATTTACCGGTAAAGTCGGTCCGGAAATGTTCTGTATATTTACTAGTATGATTGTGTGAAAGGGGCTATTGACTACATTTGCATGGACATCAGTAATCAAATTATTTGTCTTAATCAGAATAAGTTTCTGTGTCTGACGATCTGGTTGTCGTGTCATGGGATGGTCCCATGTTGCTCCTTCGGGCTAAGCGCGGCCGGGTTCCGTGGGAAAAAACCCGGTCACCAGGCACCCACATACAAGATCCAACCCCAGCCCTGGCTCCAGGGTGGGGCTCCAGCTGCGCCATACCGGGCCACGTCACGAAAAATGGTGGTTTGCCATCTCCAGATTCTAGCATTTTCGGGAGGAGTTTAAGTATCTTGGGGTTTTGTTCATGAGTGAGGGAAGAACGGAACGTGAGATTGACAGGCGGATTAGTGCAGCGGCAGCAGTGATACGGTCCATGTACCGGTCCGTTGTGTTAAAGAAAGAGCTGAGCCGGTTAATCTACGTTCCTACTCTCACCTATGGTCATGAGCTTTGGGTCATGACCGAAAGGACAAGATCTTGGATACAAGTGGCCGAAATGAGGAGGAGCTCGGAGTAGAGCCGCTACTTCTCCACATTGAGAGAAGCCAGCTGAGGTGGCTCGGGCATCTGTTTCGAATGCCTCCTGGACGCCTACCTAGAGAGGTGTTCCAGGCATGTCCCACCGGGAGGAGGCCCCGGGGAAGACACAGGACACGCTGGAGGGACTAGTCTGGGGTTCTCTCCTAAGACTGCTGCCCCTGTGACCCGGCCCCGGAAAAGCGGTTGAAAATGAATGAATGAATGATTTAATAATCTGAATAAGACAATAATATAGTTAAGGTGTTTACATGAGTTGCTTTTTTAATGTTCTTTTCATGTTCCTGTTTTTCATGTTTCCATGTTATAGTACACAGTTCAATTAACAATTACATCATAACCAGCGCAAGTTTTCTCTGGCGTTTCACACAACAACAGTTCGTTTTCATCATCGCACCATATGTGATTTGGGTGTTTCTTTTTTAATTTTGCGACAAGTTCAACTGGAAAAAATTTCTCACTATGCGTGCAAACTAGGTATGGGACAACAACTGTTTTCAATGTATACCACGGCTTGGAAAAGTCAAAGTTTTAAAACCAGCAAAAGTTTCTGCTATACCGTTCCTAGGGTACGTGTAAGATGTTTTTAGTTTTTTTTTTTTTGGTTTTTTAGAACAACAATATCTCCAGCAGAAAAGATTACTCCACATCTTAATTAGATTCCTATTTAGTTTGATTTAGGGATGCTCCAATCAGAATTTTTGCAGCCGAAACGGAGTACCGTTTCCTTGTCATGGTCATCGGCCGATACGGGTAACGATTCTGATGCTTCAAGCTTTATGTAACTTTGCCATTTCATAAAGCATATTTTCCCCTCTAAGTATGCTACTTAAGTGGATATCTCTCCTTACCTAAGAGAATAAACAAAGGGTGCTGCATTTAATTCTATACATTATTATTACCGCATATAATAAACACATCTCTAATAACCATTTAGTGTGGACAGAAGCACCTTTACAGAAAATAATAGATAATATGCGGGAGACTCACAAAGCTTCCAGGAGAGCTCATACAGTTGGACACAAGATGTGGCTGACTGCTCCGCTCGTGTCACAACAGTTCAAAACAATGGATATACAATGGTTGCAACAAAGTGACTCACGCGAGCTGCGCCAATAAACTGTATAAACACCACATCTGTATATACAGTATTTTAGCTGCTGTCACGCATGCATGGTGATCACTCACATGCCCATGCATCTTCCTCGCCTTGTAACCTCATAAACATACACTTGCGATCGGTTCATAATATTGGCCAGATTGGCATGTACCGACCGAGTAATTAAATGTGATTATCGGCCAATACCAATCTTCAGTCGATCGATTGGAGCATCCCTAGTTTGATTATAACTTTAGTCTCATTAAGGTCTGTTTTGTTTTTATTAACGTTTAAACATTTGCCAGTTTCCTGACTCCTTTTTCCCGTGATCTCCGGCTGATTGATCGGAGCATCCCGATTATAACTTTAGTCTCATAAAGGTTTGTTTTGTTTTTATTTATTTATTAACATTTATTCGTTTGCCAGTTTCCTGATTCTTTTCCGTGATCTCTGGCCGATCGATCAGAGCATCCCAAGTTTGATTATAACTTTAGTCCCATTAAGGTTTGTTTTGTTTTTATTTATTTATTAATGTTAAAAGTTTGACAGTTTCCTGACTCCTTTTTCCCACAATCTCTGGCCGGAGCATCCCTTGTTAGCAAGGTAGACTCTTAATCAGAGTATTGTCTTAATCATACTAAAATCAGAGTATTGGTGTTCAAGTGAACATATTTAAACATGTCATGCACAACTTTCCATTCTCAATGTTTTTTTTTTTAAATTATGTTTTCATGCTAATCTTCCTGGCTTAGTACACATGTAAACATAACCTAGGCCAATCATTAGAACCGACCGAGGTCTTGGACAAGATTTTCACTTCAGGCTGGAGTAGTAAATCTGAGGACAATACACCTAAAGCTCCCTTAACATAGTTCAGCTTCAGTAAAGAAAAAACAACAACTTCACCTTAAATGCATTGGGGCTTTGAGTTTTTGCTATAGGATTATGCTCTACTGAACAACATGCTATCTCATAATCTCAAAATATCAGTTAGTAAAAAAAAGTATTTGAACACATCCAGTGTTGTCCTGTAAGAGATCTGACAGTCTGTGTGTATTCGTCTCCAGACAGAAGTATAGGCCTATGTCTTGGATGAGTGCCACACTGCCCTTCTGGCGGGCCAGTGGGCAGAGCAGGAGCCCGGGCTGGAATGTGAAGAATGCCCATATTTTGAGTTTGTATCTTAAATGAAATGTCCCAGGCTGTTTGCTGAGAGGCCACTGTGTTCACCAGCAGACCCACGCAGAGAGCAGGACAATGCAGCCAGACACGCTGGACTAGTGCTGACCACAGGAGGCCCACCAGGACCACAAACCCCTTCATTACATCAGCAACATTTCACTTGTACTCACAGGTTTTACAATTCTGCTTTACACATCCTGCAGCTGTACAACAACAATACATCAGAAGAATAGGAAAATCTATAATATGATACAACTGTTTGAAGACGAGCATTGCCTTTTTAGAAACTGTTGGCTCAAACATTAGATGGTTTATACCATCTAAAATTTACCGTGAGATAAATTTAACTGTCTTAAAACCTGTTGCTTTAGTTACTTTCCTACTTTTTGGTTAGTAAGTTATTACAGGCTGATGTCAAAAGACAAATTATTTTACAAATAATCTGACGAACAAACAACAGGGCCTTACCATTCACGCAGCACAATAAGGTGCAAGATGCGTTTGGTGTGATGTGTTGCTATTTTCAGTCAAATGCAACCCTAGTTTTCCCGTTTTGCACCATGTTGTTTAATTAGCAAATCCATTTGTGCCATTTTGTGGACTCATGGGTGTTCTGGTCTAGAAAAGAGGTGTGTTAAGGCACATTGTTGGCACGTTGCTATTTTGAGGAACTGAAATAGATCAAGCCATTGACCAACTAAAAGCTGTTCTAAAATCCAGCGCAGACCACATTAATTGTGTGCCTTAAATGCTTACACATTGCTTAATACACACAGGATGTACAGCAATACGCAAATATCTTTACAAATGAAAAATAATTAAAGGATTAAAATATTATTACTTTCTACCTAATATAAAAACCACTGCCTCCATGCCTTCATGTTGAGGAGCTTTTTTCAGTTTATTCATGGCAACTTGCTTTTGTATAATGTTATTATTAGTAGTATTATTTATTAAATACATATTTATATTTGTTTAATTAAAAACAAGCTTAGATTTGTCCCCCTGTCAAGTTTTTGGACCATATGGCGCATAAAAATGTGTATTTGAATATAACTCAGTTGTTTGACCACACTTCGTTATTATTGTTCATTTATTACTTTGCTGGAAATTAGAACTGAATTTAGAAATTGTTTTGAAACAAGTCTTTCTGCTTAAACTAAATTTAATATGTAGGCTAACACTGTTTCCTTTCTCCACGAAAGAGAGAAAGAGGCAGATTGGAGGAGGCTCGTTCTTTATCCTCACACCGCAGATGGTCTGTTTAACAGTTTTCTCACTAGTGAAGCGTTCAGTTTTTCCACTTACAAAGTCTGTAAATAGCAAATGCACCATGGCGCTACACAACTGACTCTTAAAGGGAATGGGAGATGAGACTCTAATTGGTTTATTCTCAAAACACACCCATAACTCATTAAGAGAATAGGCCAGCCTGATCTCACAAGAAAACGTATTTTACGTTTTGTCAGTTTAGTGGCTAATTCATACGAGTTCAGTCGTACAACATTGTACGATTTTAAAAAGGAGGCGTGGCACCTAACCCCGGCCCTAAACCCAACCGTCATTGGGGCATGAGCAAATTGTACTAAATTGTTCGAATTAGATCGTACGAATTAGCCACTAAATTAAAAAGTTACGAATTGCCGTGAGATTGCGTTGGAATAGGCACAACTCTGTTAGACCATGCACCGTGGTGCAAAGTGTATTTTTCCGTCCTTAAAATAGCAAAAGTGGATTCGTTCTAGATCATTAAAATAGAGCTCACACTGTTTGGAGGTAACTAGAAGGTTTATGTTCATTTCTTCAAAAAACTGCAACAAACATTTATTTCGGCCCAAACTATTTATTTATGGGAGATTGTAGTTCATAGCGGATTGTATTGTGGGTTGTGTAGTTCGACAAGCATGCTGGATGATGTGAGCTTGGCGTGTGCTGTGCAGCTGAAGCAGAGGATTGAAGCTTTATTCAGCTTTGTTTTATGTTCACTCAAGTTATTCCACAGGAGCTGTTTGCACTGTGAACCTGACAACACGAAAAATAAGTAAAAGAAGGGCATGCATTGATTACTTTTGTCCGTCTCATCCTTTGCACGAACTGTTACTCTACCGTTGGACATTACTGAAGCAGAGAAAGTAACACTAGTTTGATCATGTATAAATATCATTATAACTATTTTGTATAAATAATATAACTAGGCCTACAACAACCTGACAATCAAAAACCAATTGACATGATATCACAGGCGATTGTCTTCTGAGCGCACCAGACATGAATGGCACTCATCATAGAGCTTGAAAAGCATACAGTACTGTATGATCCATAGAATTTGTAAAATAAAGACTTGCAGGTTAAAGAAACAGCATAGGAGGAGGTTGCCGCGAGCCTTGGTGCAGATGAAAAGTTTTTTTTAAAAAGTGTATTTGTATATAGAGATAAGTAACTAGATAGAATAGATAGAGATACATTGATCTCTGCAGCAGCTGCCGAAGAGCTGCAGACGCAGCTGGTGTGAAAGGCAAACGCCTGTGTGCTGCTTCTGCTCTCCATACGAGCTGCGCACGCTCTGCTAACGCACTGCTTTCGCTTGCAGTGTGAAACAGGCGTAAGTTCTTTTTTGTTTTTGTTTAAGGGCTAAAAGAAGTTTGAAAAGGCTGACTGACGTTTTGAACAGCCGTAAGTAGGATTGTAAATGTTACACGTTGCTCACATGTACCCTGATAGCAGCTGAGAGAAAAGAACAGTTTCATAACAAGTGGCACCACAGCGCATCACATCTTTACATTGTTTGCTATTTGCTGCCGACAGACCAAATGGTGCTGCTGGTGTTTGCGAACTCATAGAAAAGACATGGCGCAATGATGTGGGTTTTTCGTCCAGTGTATGTATTGGAAAGGCACAGTTTCGATTCCCGCAAGGATTATAGGTAGTTTGATTGACTAAACAGCACTCACACTACCCCCAACTGCTTTCTGGCCGATGCAGCAATAGCTGCCCAATGCTCTGGGTTTGTGTTTATGGTGTGTGTGCACTTGGATGGGTAAGTTGCAGAGCACAAATTCCATGTATGTCACAACTTTCCATTCAAAATCGTATTCTGCATTCAAAATGAATGAAACAAAAGATCAAGTTCTTCTTGACATGGTCTCGTAATTCATAAAAAATGGTTCATCCACTTTTTCCTAATGTTGGGATTAAATGGAGAGCTGTTTTATTTCACAACTTGGCACTAAACAATGTCTTGTTGTTTTCAGAGCCATTTTTAATGTTTTATTGGTGTGTAGATTGAGTTTCTCTCACTTTATTTAACAAGAGGAAATCAGTGAGTGGAGCTAAACAGTGGAGGAGGCGTTTACCTTCACAATTATGTAATAAAAATGGCACATTCTACAACATTTTGGGGATAGATGTCTATACTAAGTTTATACTAACTCTAAACTAGCTCTGAAGCTTACAGGATATTTTATAATATATCAAAAGATCAAGGGAATTCTGATCTCTTAATTCATGACCCCTTTTAAGAAAACTCCCTATGATCAGAAAAAAGAAGAAGATAAGTTTCTTTGAATGTGTAAAAGGGAGCAGTAAAATCCACTAGTAAAATGAATGTACTAACTGCAAAGAAAGCTGTGCAATGTCTTCAATCATTTACTGAGAGGCTTAAATTCCAGACTCTACATAAAAGAGAAGAAGACACATGACGGTACAGTACTGACACGGAGGCATCCATGTCAAGAGATGACCTGCAATCACATGACCAGCTCCTGTTACAATCTATGTCACATGTCACATTAGCACACACACATTTCACATGCTCCTTACATGGTGATCAATGCTTCTAAACTTACTCACTCACTAGGCAGACACTCTTAACTTTAACACTGGACTCTTTAACAGTTAATTAAGCATGAATTGGTCTTTTCAGACTACATTTTAAATTGAATATTCATTTTCAGTTCACCTTTATGTGTACAATCAGCATTTTTTTGGGTAAAATTTAAAGACATGTTAATAAATAGTATGGATGTATGCATGCATGCATGCATAAATAGATGGATACACTCATCAGTCCTTTATTAGGTACACCTGTCCAACAGCTTTTTAACGCAAATTTCTAATCAGCCAATCACATGGCAGCAACTCAATACATTCAGGCATGTAGACATGGTCAAGACGATCTGCTGCAGTTCAAAGTGAGAATCAGATTGGGGAGAAAGGTGATTTAAGTGACTTTGAACGTGGCATGGTTGTTGGTGCAAGACGGGCTGGTCTGAGTATTTCAGAAATGCTGATCTACTGGGATTTTCATGCACAACCATCTCTAGGGTTTACAGAGAATGGTCTGAATAAGAAAAAAATATCCAGTGAGCGGCAGTTCTATGGGTGGAAATGCCTTGTTGATACCAGAGGTCAGAGGAGAATGGCCAGACTGGTTTGAGCTGATAGAAAGGCAACAGTAACTCAAATAGCCACTTGTTACAACTGAGCTATGCAGAAGAGCATCTCTGAATGCACAACACAATGAAACTTCAGGCAGATGGGCTACAGCAGCATAAGATCACACCGGGTGCCACTCCTGTCAGCTAAGAACAGGAAACTGAGGCTACAATTCGCACAGGGTTACCAAAATTGGACAATAGAAGATTAGAAAAACGTTGCCTGGTGTGATGAGTTTTGATTTCATCAGTCTGGATGGATGGATGGATGGATGGATAGACGGATAGACAGACAGACAGATAGCAATAAAATGCACATATGGATCTTAAAACTTATCCATTGTTAGCCAAACATAGTTATTTGCTAATAACTTACTTCAAACAGTGCATAGTATTAGGTTTGAGATGATATTAGATCATGAAGGCTTTAATTTTGTGTATATGGGTTGTAATGTGTGTGTAAGAGGTGAGTCAAGCTCATTTCCCGTCCGACACACATCATATCTATATCCTGCAGCACTGACGCTGCGCTGACCACTTTATAAATACATCCAGATGTACAGAAGGACAGACATGTATGGAGCAGGATCAGTGAGCAGTGCTGACGTCAATCTCACAAATTCCTCTCATGACACAAACTCATGTCACAACTGTCACACAGAGTCAGAATGATGTACAGCGGCCAGCAAATTGTAAATGAGAACACCCTCACAAATAAAAATAAATAAAAATTATTTGAACAAATCTGGTTTATTTGTTTTACAATAAATTAGTACTGTTATGTCCCAGGACAAACCCAGAATTAACCTAACTAAATAATTGTCTGAGCAAGAGCTTTCACATCTCTGATTTGAAAAAGCTAGGAAAAGGAGTGTTTCCGGCTGTGTGGGAGTGTTAAGTGTGGAAAGAGGGAAGGGTTTGCCTATAAAAGGGAGTTCATTACTTAGCATAAATACAGTTAATTTACACACCGGCAATGCAGACCCACAAACTCTGACAAGGAGAGTGGGTCTGAGAGCAGCATTTACTTCTCCTCACGAAAATCCCCTAAATCACACAAGTTTATTGATTATAGTGCAGGTACATGACCCGTTTGTGGACATTAAATCATGTTTATTTTGTACATTAACATACCACATATCCATACAGCAGTGGATATTAACGTGTATCCTGTCACATTTGCTAGGGCTGCTCGATTATGGGAAAAATCATAATCACGATTATTTTTGTCATAATTGTAATCACGGTTATACAAAATGATTACAGTTGAAGTCAAAATTATTCGCCCTTCTGTGAATTTTTTTAATACATATTTCCCAAATTATGTTTAACAGAGCAAGGAAATTTTCACAGTATTTCCTATAATATTTTTCTTCTGGAAAAAGTCTGATTTGTTTTATTTTGGCTAGAATGAAAGCATTGAGACCTATTTTAAGATCGATATTATTAGCGCCCTTAAGCAATATATATATATTTTTGATTGTCTGCAGAACAAACTACTGTTATACAATGACTTGCCTAATTAAGCCTTCACACTGTAATCTGAATACTAGTATCTTGAAAAATATCCAGTTATATTATGTATGCTGTCATCATAGCAAAGATAAAAAAAAATCAGTTATTAGAATTGAGTTATTAAATCTATTATGTTTAGAAATGGGTTGAAAAAAAATCTTTCCATTAAACAGAAATTGGAGGGTAAAGGGTCGCTAATAATTCAGGAGGGCGAATTATCTTCAAGTATATAGTTATTTTCCTCCCTGTAAATAAGAAAAGAGAAATAAATACAATAGAATAAAAATATGAAACAAACGGTGCTTTAAGCATCTTTACAGTAAGAAAAAAAGGTTAATTACAGGTACAAAAGTCCTTCAATCAAAAGCAGTGAGTGATTTTCTCCTTTTGTTGTTTGATTTATGATAAAAACAGTCGTCAGCAGAAATATTGCGCGCTGTCACTTTAAGAGCAGTACTGTTCTGATTTATGGTTTCACTTTCACATGTCTTTTCATTGTCAACTCATTTGTTTATTACATTAATGAGAGTTAATATGAATAATCACTAAACACCGCGTTTTGACACCTATTTGACCATTAAAGCGCTCACATTAAGATGACTTTAAATGTGTGTGCTCTGCTCATCTCTGAGACTGAGCGCACACATACACGCACACAACAGCATGCGATCTCTTTTACGCTTTTAAAAACATGAATGATTTGATTGTACATCAATGAATGATGCGCATCCCGTGCTGCAAACGTTACTTTACAGTACATGCTTTTAGTCATTTTCATGTCAAACTGAGCTCTGCAGAGCAACAAATGTGTACAACTGGAAAGGGGCAGTATATGATGCAATAATCGTTCATCTTTTGAATAAAGTTTTTTCAGAATCGTTAGAAGCCAAAATTGAAAACGAAACCGAGTTTTAGATTAAAAGCACAGCCCTAACATTTGCGTGCAAAAACAGTGCAAAGTTAAACGCGCACACTTTGTGACTCATCATTGCAGAAAGGCTTGAATTAACTCTACAACAAATATATCAAATAATCATCAGGAAATTTCTTGCTGTAGTATTTCTCACAAGCGTTATGTGAGATCTACTTCCTTCATGTCTGTCACTGTGCTGTTTATCTGATGCAGCTGGAGATTGAGGCACTCTGACAGTTACGTGGGAACGGTGGGCGGGGAGAACTAGCATTAAAGGCACAGGCAACAAATACAGCTACATAGTGTTCAAAGCAGAAAATTCCAATATTCTAAAAGGTATATTAAATAATCTGATTGGTGTTTTGAGCTGAAACTTTACAGACACATTTTGGAGACACAAAAGACTTATCTTAAATCTTGAAAAAGGGGTAAAATAGGTGCTCTTTAAATAATACCTTATCATGCACTTTTGTGTTATATTGCTGCTCACCACATTGTAGTAATGTTATAGCAAACAACTAGTTAGTAACTTCATTCGCATTGACTTATGTCAGCTAGGTCTTCTAAAATTAAAAGAGTGCTTTGTGGTGATAATTTCTTACATAGTCATCTGAATAAACAAAGTAGGCTACATGTAATCGCACACGAAAAGCTTGCGTGTAAACAAACCAAATTTTCTTAGGTGTTATTAGGCCACAGCAAGCCAACAACTCGCTTTACTCGCTCTGCTAGCATCGCGAGAAAACTGATTTTGTGTGTGTGCGTTTGTGTTGGCGCACATCATGATTTTGCCATGTACGATGCAATCCTGGAACATCATTTTTAATTGAAAATGTAATCCATACCTACTGTATTGCCTACCCGTAAACCCAACCATAAGTGTAAGTTATTCCCAAAATCAGAGGAGAATAGTTGGATAACCATCATTTAGAAGTACATAACCCTAACCATTAGCCTAATCTTAACATAAATAGTAAACGTATCCCTTTATTCTGATTGGAATGTGGTTCCAGGACCAACACAGGTGTTACATAGGTGTTAATCGGTGAAATCAAGTTGGCAGTGTGGTGGCACAGTTAAAGACGAAGCTCTTATGAGCTCCGTCTCTAAACAATGACACTGTACCAAGACAGAAGACTCAGCCAAAATTTTCTCATGCATATTATTATTGTTAAACAATAGTGAGCAGAGATTAGATTGATAATAATGTGGTTTAGAGTTTCATGACCCTTTAGGCAAGGCAAGGAAAGTTTATTTATATAGCACATTTCATACGCAATGGTAATTCAAAGTGCTTTACATAAACAGGAATAAAAGAGACAAGTACAAGAAAATAAAAACAACAAAGAATAAAAATTATTAAAAACATTAAAATGTGTTAAAACAAGTTATAAAGAAGTAAAAAACAAAATAAAGACACAATAGTGCGATCTGTCGGACGTAGAACAGTGCTTATTCAGTAAAGGCACAGCTAAACAGATGTGTTTTCAGTCTTGATTTGAATGTGCCTAATGTTGGAGCACATCTGATCATTTCTGGAAGCTTATTCCAGCAGCGGGGGGCTATCTTTGATTAAACTTTTGGAATTTCTAATTTATTTGATCCTAATGATCTGAGTGATCTGTTAGGTTTGTATTCAGAATCAGAATCAGAATCAGAAAGAGCATTATTGCCAGGTATGTTCACACATACGAGGAATTTGTTTTCGTGACAAAGCTTCTACAGTGCAACAGGATTACAGAGACAGGACAAAAAACAGATAATAAATATATTTTAAAAAATAGAAGTAAGTAGTGAGTGCAAATATACAGATAGACAAGTGTATGTACATGTTTATTACTATATACAACGTTATATGTGCAGCTGTTATGTGCAAATTGGCATGTAAAGTGTGATGTTAAATAAGTGTATATGTGTATAAAACTGTATGGCAAGTAGTGATGTTGGCTCCACAATTATTATCATCAAGTGTTCATGAGATGGATTGCCTGAGGGAAGAAACTGTTTCTGTGTCGGGCTGTTCTGGTGCGCAGTGCTCTGTAGCGTCGACCAGAAGGTAACAGTTCAAAGAGGCAGTGTGCTGGGTGTGAGGGGTCCAGAGTGATTTTGGCAGCCCTTCTGCTCGCTCTTGATAAGTACAGTTCTTGGGGAGTAGGAAGCGTTGTACCAATGATTCGCTCAGCAGTCCGTACTATTCGATGTAGTCTTTGGAGGTCGTATTTAGTAGCTGAGCTAAACCAGACAGTTATTGATGTGCAGATGACTGATTCAATGATGGAGGTGTAGAACTGTTTCAGCAGCTCCTTTGGGAGGTTAAACTTCCTCAGCTGACGAAGAAAGTACAGCCTCTGTTGAGCTTTTTTGACAATGGAGTCAATGTGAGTGTCCCACTTCAGGTCCTGAGAAATGGTGGTGCCCAGGAACCTGAATGACTTCACTGCTGCCACAATGCTGTCCATGATGCTCAGTGGGGGGAGAGCAGGGGGGTTTCTCCTGAAGTCCACTATCATCTCCACTGTTTTGAGCGTGTTGAGCTCCAGGTTGTTGTGGCTACACCAGACAGCCAACTCCTTAACCTCCTGTCTGTAAGCAGACTCGTCACCGTCCTGAATGAGGCCGATAAGTGTGGTGTCGTCTGCAAACTTCAGGAGCTTCACAGAGGAGTCTTTTGAAGTGCAGTCATTCGTGTACAGGGAGAAGAGCAGTGGGGAGAGGACACACCCCTGGGGGGCGCCAGTGCTGATTGTACGGATACTAGATGAGAATTTTCCCAGCTTCACCAGCTGCTGCCTGTCCGTTAGGAAGCTGTTGATCCACTGACAGACAGAGGTGGGCACAGAGAGCTGAGTTAATTTGGGCAGGAGAAGTTTTGGGATGATAGTGTTAAACGCCGAGCTGAAGTCAACAAACAAGATCCTCACATAGGTCCCTGGTCTGTCTAGGTGTTGCAGAGCATAATGCAGTCCCATATTTACTGCATCATCCACAGACCTGTTTGCTCTGTAGGCAAACTGAAGAGAGTCCAGTGAGGGTTCAGTGATGTCCTTCAGGTGGGCCAGCACCAGTTTTTCAAAAGACTTCATGACCACAGATGTTAGCGCCACCGGTCTGTAGTCATTTAGTCCTGTAAGTTTGGGTTTCTTTGGGATGGGGATGATGGTGGAGCGTTTGAGGCAGGAGGGCACTTCACACAGCTCCAGTGATCTGTTGAAGATCAGGGTGAAGATGGGGGCCAGTTGGTCAGCACAGGATTTTAAACAGGCTGGTGTTATAAAATCTGGGCCTGGTGCTTTTTTCCTCTTCTGTTTCTGGAAGACCTGGCGCACCTCCTCTTCACTGAACTGTAGGGCAGGTATGAAGGGGGCGGGGGGTGGTGGAGGGGTTAATGGTGGTGTGAAGAGCAGTTCAGAGTGGGTGTGGGGGGTTTTCTCAAACCGGCAGTAAAACTCATTCAGGTCGTTTGCAAGTCGTTCATTGTCTACAGTGCTGGGGGATGGTGTCTTGTAGTTTGTGATGTTTTTCAGACTTTTCCACACGGATGCTGAGTCGCTGGAAGAGAACTGACTCCTTAGTTTCTCAGAATAGTTCCTTTTTGCGACTCTGATCTCCTTTTCCAGTGTGTATTTGGCCTGCTTATACAAGGCCCTATCCCCATTCCTGTAAGCAACCTCCTTGGCCTGACGTAGCTGTCTGAGTTTTACAGTGAACCATGGTTTGTCATTGTTGTATGTGAGTTGAGTCCTGGTAGGAATGCACACGTCTTCACAGAAACTGATATAAGATGTTACAGTCTCTGTGAGCTCATCCAGATCGTTTGCAGCAGCTTCAAAAACACTCCAGTCAGTGAGGTCGAAACAGGCTTGTAGATCCCGCTCTGTTTCGTTAGTCCATCTTTTCACAGATCTTAATACAGGTTTGGCTGTTTTCAGTTTCTGCCTGTAGGTTGGAATGAGATGAATCAAACAATGGTCAGAGTGTCCCAAAGCTGCTTGTTGGACGGAGCGGTATGCATCCTTTATTGTGGTATAGCAGTGATCCAGTATATTTCTGTCTCTTGTGGGACATGTCACATGCTGTCTATATTTTGGCAGTTCACGGGACAGTTTTGCTTTGTTAAAATCCCCGAGAATGATTAAAACAGAGTCCGGATGTTGTTGCTCTATTACCGTGATCTGATCGGCTAGTTTCTGTATCGCCAGACTCGCGTGCGCGAGCGGAGGAATGTAAACACTGACGAGGATGAACGAGCAAAACTCGCGCGGGGAGTAAAAAGGCTTACAGTTAATAAACAGTGCTTCGAGATCTGGACAGCACATCTTCTTTAAAACTGTTACATCTGTACACCACCTTTCATTGATGTAAAAGCACGTCCCGCCACCGCGTGATTTCCGCGTTGATTCTTCGTCGCGATCCGCTCTGAACAGCTGATAGCCCGGTAGGTGAAGCGCGTTGTCCGGTATGGTGTCGTTCAGCCAGGTTTGCGTGAAACACAGAGCAGCTGAATGCAGAAAATCCCTGTTTGTCTGAGAGAGCAGAATGAGTTCGTCTATTTTGTTGGGTAGAGAGCGGAGATTTGCTAGATGGATGCTAGGCAATGCGGTCCGAAATCCGCGCCGTCTGAGTTTCACCAGCGCGCCTGCACGCTTTCCTCGTCTGCGCGCTTGAAAGCGTTTGAGCAGCACCGCGGCTCCTCCGACTACAATGTCCAACAGAACATCAGATAAATCCAGGTATGGAAAAATATTCGGTGGTGTATGTGCCCGAATGTCCAACAATTCGTCTCTGGTGAAACTAATTGTAGGAATATGACTTGAGACAGGACAAACTAACAAAAACACAAACACTACTGCAGAGCACGACACGGAGGCTGCCATCGCCATCTGCGCCATCTTTGTAAAGATTCATTGAGCTTATCTGTAATGTATTGAGGTCCTAGGCCATTTTTGTGATTTATAGACAAGTAATAATACTTTAAAATCTATTCTGAATGTAACTGAGAGCCAGTATAAAGACCTGAGGACAGATGTGATGTGATTTTCTTGTTCTGGTCTGGTTTAAGATGATGGTGCAATAAGGCAGCGGTTCCCAACAGCAGGGTACCGGCCCACAAGGGTGCCTCAGTGAGCTCTGTGGGGGTCGCATCATGTTTTTAACGTTTTTATAGCAATAGACAATTAGGAGAACGATCATGTTGCCTTAGTTCATTTCATCCCCTGGCTGACCAAAAAAATGGACAAATTTGTAATTCGTCCTCCGGAAAATTATCTTGTCTCACAGATTCACCTTCAGCAGCTAAAAGTACTGAACCAAGCATACTGGACCCAGGTGAGAAAGCTCTAAACATTTCGGGTCGCAGTGCTAGCAATACTGGAAACACAATAAGTTAAAGATAGTTATCTGAGCTATGGTTTTATTCCATTTTCTCGAAGCAGAGTCCCTGACCCAGCCACAGTGCATTATCTGTGCCAAAGTTCTTGCTAATGAATGCATGAGGCATCCAAATTAATAAGACATAATATCACTGATGACTCATGCCCAATACCGCGACAAGCCCAGAGCAATTTTTGAGCGTGAGGCAAAAGATATGATACACACCCAAAATGAGATGAGGGATGTCACAGCTACTGACAAAAAAAACTTTTAAAAAATTGCCAACTAATTGGCAACTAATATATATGGCCAATTTACAGGTCAAAGGCTTACATTTTCAGTTAAAATTGTCCTACTGATGTTTTGCTTTTATATTTTACATTAGGCTATTACTTGTGCATAAATATATCTATTTATGATAATAATAAATGTACCGTTTGTTTGAAAACAAATTTTTTGTCATACCTAATGCAAACTTATTTGAGCGATAATATCATTAAATGTTGAGGGGGGCCTTACAATATTTTCCAGAGGAAAAGGTGGTCTCAGACAAAAAAAAAGGTTGAGAGCCACTGCATAGGGTACGGTACACCCATTTAATATGTTAGAAGAAAATATTAAATGCACTTTTAATAAACAGGAAAGTTGTACGAACAAAAATCTTGTAGAAATTTTGCAAGTTGTAGATTTTTGTTGTATATTATATTTTTGTCAACTCATTTGAATTTAATAATTAAAATGTTATTAAAATTGTTTATATTGAGTAAGATATATATATATATATATATATATATATATATATATATATATATATATATATATATATATATATATATATTACTGAATATAAACAATTTTAAAATTTTATAAAATTTATTTAAAAATGATTAGTTACATAAAAAAAAAACATGCAAATAAAAAGCCATCATTCTTTTATTTTTTTTGTGGATTGTGACCCCTGGGGTGATTACTTTCACATACAGCAGATTGATTTTATGGCATGTTAAACTTAGACACCTTTACGAAACTCACATACATTTCAAATAAAGGCCATGACCAATTATGGACGAAGGTCTTAAGAGTGACAATCTCCAAAATCAAATTAGAATAGATTTGGGCCTATTGGTGTGTGTGCACTGTTGCATGCATATATATATATATATATATATATATATATATATATATATATATATATATATATATATATATATATATATATATATATATATATATATATATATATATATATATATATATATATATATATATATAAAACACCTCTGGCATTGTCCACTGGCATTGTAATTTTGTGAGTCACAGGCTGAAAAGTTCGGGTACCCCTGATTTGCAAGACCTAGAATATATAACTTCAAACTATTAAGATTGACAAAAGTCTCTTTTTCAAATGTTTTAACATAAAAAGATGTTGGAGAAAAGATCATCGTCCTATAATGCAATTTAAAAGATAAATAAAATGAAGAAAAAAAACAACAACACATAAAATACAGAAAAAATATTTCTTTACAGTACACATTTATACTCCGCACTGTACGTGTAATCTAATTGCCAGGACATAAAAGACATGTATATGGCACTACACTACAACACGGGTCTAAAAACAAAATTCCAAATCTCTGACATAAGTCTGACAAAAAAAAAAAAAAAAAAAAAAAGACGGCCGCTTTAATGCAGGCTGTTTAATTACGGAAAGATATTGGGGCAAGATGATTGACAGATTGGTGTGAAGTCATAATAGACTTATTCACAAGCTTCAGGAGATGATTCCCATTGCACTGTCAACACTGAGTGTCTGAGGCTCAGTTTATTTGTAGCAACATGATTTTTGTAGACCAGGTGTAAACAGATCATGCTGATGGATTCACCTTCATATGTAGTCAAAGCAAACATAAATCTGTCAAAAAGTACAGTTCGTTTGTTGATTATTGAACTTTTATTGGGTTCATTGTTTTTTTGGTTTTATTTGAGTTATTGGGGCTCTTAAACTTAATTACGATACCAAGCTTTTGATATTAGGAAAAATTTGTACTTCAAATGTAATTTTTATCTAATATGTTACTAGATACCTCTCTGTATATTTTAAACAATTATAATTATTAATCTTTGTGTGTGAGTGTGTGTGTACGTGTGTAAGAGGAAAAGAAAGAGCACATCATTTTCTACACTTTTTTTGTGTAAAAATACAGTGCATCCGGAAAGTATTCATAGCGCTACAATTTTTTTTGTTACAGCATTAATTCCAAAATGGATTAAATTCATTTATTTCCTCAAGATTCCACACACAATAATCCCTTAATGTCAACGTGAAAAAAAGAGTTTTCGAAATTGTTGCAAAGTACATCAGTACTCTCAGTCTTTGCCGTGAACCTCTAACTTGAGCTCAGGTACATTCCACTGATCATTCTTGATCATTCTTGAGATTTTTCAGCAGCTTAATTAGAGTTCACCTGCGGTCAATTCAGTTGATTGGACATTATTTGAAAAGGCATACACCAGTCTATTTAAGCTCCCATGGTTGACAGTCCATGTCAAAGCACAAACTAAGCATGAAGACAAAGGAATTGTCTGTAGGCACGAGGATGGGGAAGATTACAGAAAAATTTCTGCTGCTCTGAAAGTTCCAATGAGCACGAGTGAAAGACGTTTGGAACCACCAGGACTCTTCCTAGATTTGGCGGCCATCTAAGCTGAGTGATCGGGGAGAAGGCCTTAATCAGGGAGGTGATCAAGGTCATATGGCCAAGAGGGCGCCGATGACGATGGCCGCCTCAGTGTCGTGCTCTGCAGTAGTGTTTGTGTTTTTGTTAGTTTGTCCTGTCTCGAGTCATATTCCTTCAATTAGTTTCACCAGAGACGAATTGTTGGACATTCGGGCACATACACCACCGAATATTTTTCCATACCTGGATTTATCTGATGTTCTGTTGGACATTGTAGTCGGAGGAGCCGCAATGATACTCAAACGCTTTCAAGCGCGCAGACGAGGAAAGCATGCAGGCGCGCTTGTGAAACTCAGACAGTGCGGATTTCGGACCATGTTGCCTAGCATCCATCTGGCAAATCTCCACTCTCTACCCAACAAAATAGACGAACTCATTCTGCTCTCTCAGACAAACAGGGATTTTCTGCATTCAGCTGCTCTGTGTTTCACGGAAACCTGGCTGAACAACACCATACCGGACAACGCGCTTCACCTACCGGGCTATCAGCTGTTCAGAGCGGATCGCGATGAAGAATCAACGCGGAAATCGCACGGTGGCGGGATGTGCTTTTACATCAATGAAAGGTGGTGTACAGATGTAACAGTTTTAAAGAAGATGTGCTGTCCAGATCTCGAAGCACTGTTTATTAACTGTATGCCTTTTTACTCCCCACGCGAGTTCTGCTCGTTCATCCTCGTCAGTGTTTACATTCCTCCGCACGCGCACGCGAGTCTGGCGAAACAGAAACTAGCTGATCAGATCACGGTGATAGAGCAACAACACCCAGACTCTGTTTTAATCATTCTTGGGGATTTTAACAAAGCAAAACTACCCCGTGAACTGCCAAAATGCATGTTACATGTCCAACAAGAGACAGTAATATATTGAATCACTGCTACACCACAATAAAGGATGCATACCGCTCCGTCCAACAAGCAGCTTTGGGACACTCTGACCATTGTTTGATTCATCTCATTCCAACCTACAGGCAGAAACTGAAAACAGCCAAACCTGTATTAAGATCTGTGAAAAGATGGACTAACGAAACAGAGGGATTTACAAGCCTGTTTCAACCTCACTGACTGGAGTGTTTTTGAAGCTGCTGCAAACGATCTGGATGAGCTCACAGAGACTGTAACATCTTATATCAGTTTCTGTGAAGACGTGTGCATTCCTACCAGGACTCACATACAACAATGACAAACCATGATCACTGTAAAACTCAGACAGCTACGTCAGGCCAAGGAGGTTGCTTACAGGAATGGGGAGAGAGCCTTGTATAAGCAGGCCAAATACACACTGGAAAAGGAGATCAGAGTTGCAAAAAGGAACTATTCTGAGAAACTAAGGAGTCAGTTCTCTTCCAGCGACTCAGCTTCCGTGTGGAAAAGTCTGAAAAACATCACAAACTACAAGACACCATCCCCCAGCACTGTAGACAATGAACGACTTGCAAACGACCTGAATGAGTTTTACTGCCGGTTTGAGAAAACCCCCCACACCCACTCTGAACTGCTCTTCACGCCACCATTAACACCTCCACCACCTCCCGCCTCCCCTATACCTGCACTTCAGTTCAGTGAAGAGGAGGTGCGCCAGGTCTTCCGGAAACAGAAGAGGAAAAAAGCACCAGGCCCAGACTTTATAACACCAGCATGTTTAAAATCCTGTGCTGACCAACTGGCCCCCATCTTCACCCTGATCTTCAGCAGATCACTGGAGCTGTGTGAAGTGCCCTCCTGCCTCAAACGCTCTACCATCATCCCCATCCCAAAGAAACCCAAACTTACAGGACTAAATGACTACAGACCGATGGCACTAACATCTGTGGTCATGAAGTCTTTTGAAAAACTGGTGCTGGCTCACCTGAAGGACATCACTAAACCCTCACTGGACTCTCTTCAGTTTGCCTACAGAGCAAACAGGTCTGTGGATGATGCAGTAAATATGGAACTGCATTATGTTCTGCAACACCTAGACAGACCAGGGACCTATGTGAGGATCTTGTTTGTTGACTTCAGCTCGGCGTTTAACACTATCATCCCAAGACTTCTCCTGCCCAAATTAACTCAGCTCTCTGTGCCCACCTCTGTCTGTCAGTGGATCAACAGCTTCCTAACGGACAGGCAGCAGCTGGTAACGCTGGGAAAATTCTCATCTTGTATCCGCACAATCAGCACTGGCGCCCCCCAGGGGTGTGTCCTCTCCCCACTGCTCTTCTCCCTGTACACGAATGACTGCACTTCAAAAGACTCCTCTGTGAAGCTCTTGAAGTTTGCAGACGACACCACACTTATCGGCCTCATTCAGGACGGTGACGAGTCTGCTTACAGACAGGAGGTTAAGGAGTTGGCTGTCTGGTGCAGTCAACAACCTGGAGCTCAACGTGCACAAAACAGTGGAGATGATAGTGGACTTCAGGAGAAACCCCCCTGCTCTCCCCCCACTGAGCATCATGGACAGCATTGTGGCAGCAGTGGAGTCATTCAGGTTCCTGGGCACTACCATCTCTCAGGACCTGAAGTGGGACACTCACATTGACTCCATTGTCAAAAAAGCTCAACAGAGGCTGTACTTTCTTCGTCAGCTGAGGAAGTTTAACTTCCCAAAGGAGCTGCTGAAACAGTTCTACACCTCCATCATTGAATGAGTCATCTGCACATCAATAACTGTCTGATAATAATCTCCAAAGACTACGTTGAATAGTTCGGACTGCTGAGCGAATCACTGGTACAACCCTGAGCGAGCAGAAGGGCTGCCAAAATCACTCTGGACCCCTCACACCCAGCACACTGCCTCTTTGAAATTTTACCTTCTGGTCGACGCTACAGATCACTGCGCACCAGAACAGCCCGACACAGAAACAGTTTCTTCCCTCAGGCAATCCATCTCATAACCACTTGATGATAATTATTGTGGAATCAACATCACTACTTGCTATACACTTTTATACACATATACACTTGTTTAACAACACACTTTACATGCCAATTTGCACATAACAGCTGCACATATAACATTGTATACAGTAAATAGCTCTACATACACTTGTCAATTTGTATATTTGCACTCACTACTTCTATTTTTAAAAAAATATTTATTATCTGTTTTTTTGTCCCGTCTCTGTTATCCTGTTGCACTGTAGAAGCTCTGTCACGAAAACAAATTCCTCGTATTTGTGAACATACCTGGCAATAAACCTCTTTCTGATTCTGATTCTGAATAACACGATGGTCACTCTGTCTGAGCTCCAGCATTCTTCTGTGGAGAACCTTACAGAAGGACAACCATCTGTGCAGCAAACCACCAATCAGACCTGTATGGTAGAGTGGCCAAAAGGCAAAAAAGGCATCTGAAGAACTCTGACCATAAGAAACAAAATCTCTGGTCTGATGAGACTAAAATTAAACTCTTTGGAGTGAATGCCAGGTGTAACGTTTGGAGAAAACCAGGCACCGCTCATCACCAGGCTAATACCATCCCTATAGTGAAGCATGGTAGTGGCAGCATCATGCTGTGGGGATGTTTTTCAGCAGCAGGAACTGGAAAACTCGCCAGGATAGAGGGAAAGATGAATGCAGCAATGTACAGAGACATCCTGAATGAAAACCTGCTTCAGAGTGCTCTTGACCTCAGACTGGGGCGACGGTTCATCTTCCAGCAGGACAGTGACCCAAAGCACACCGCTAAAATATCAATGGAGTGGCTTAACAACAACTCAGTGAATGTCCTTGAGTGGCCCAGCCAGAGCCCAGACTTAAATCCTATTGAACATCTCTGGAGAGATCTGAAAATGGCTGTACACCGTCGTTTCCCATCCAACCTGACAGAGCTTTAGAGGTACTGCAAAGAGGAATGGGCAAAAATTCCCAAAGACAGGTGTGCCAAGCTTGTGGCATCATATTCATAAAGACTTGAGGCTGTAATTGCTGCCAAAAGTGCATCAACAAAGTATTGAGCAAAGGCTATGAATACTTCTGTACATGAGATTTTTCAGTTTTTTTTTTTTTTTTTTAATAAATTTGCAACAATTTTAAAAAATCTTCGTTCACATTGTCATTAGGGGTATTGTGTGTAGAATCTTGAGCAAATAAATTAATTTAATCCATTTTGGAATAAGGCTGTAACTGTAAAAAAATGTGGAAAAAGTGAAGCGCTATGAATACTTTCCAGATGCACTGTATGATTAATTTTAAGCATTTTCCATTCATTTTCCTTAAATTGGAATGACACGAAACAAATTGATAATTTACAATAAACTGAATCCATTATATAAATGTTTAAATGCGATAGGGAACATTTGATTTTGTTACTAATTGTTGTTAAACTTTTTAAACCACCAACAGAGTTGACCGTAACAGAGCTGAAATTTTTGTGCTAATGGGAAGATCATTCAACCACCGAGGAACATTGAATGAAAAGGTTTTGGAAAGTGACTCAAGGTGTACTCACACTAGGCTATCCGAATCTAGGACAATCGCACCTGGGCACGGTTCAAGACAACCATGTCTAGTGTGAGTAAAGAGGCTGTCTGTGATGGTACCGTGAGGCCGACCAAAGGCTTCTGAAACAGCTGTAGGCTTTCAGGAGCAAGTGGAGGTAAGAGGATGCTGAATCAGCGGCTGTTCTGTAAGCAAACATTAAAGATTTGAACTTGACACAAGCTTCAACCAGTAATTAATGCAGAGAGATAAAGAGAGTTGTTACATGGGTCTCACTGAAAACCAAACAAGCCCAAGCGATTTGGATCATCTGTAGAGGTTTAAGGGTGCGAGATGGGAGTCCAGCTAGAAGAGCATTACAGTAGTCTGTACTGTATAAGACAAGAATCAATGCAGAATCAATGCTACTAAAAAGCGGCAAGGACAATACGCACTGATGAGGGCAAATTGAATAATAAGTGTGTCCTGTCTGATGCTTAAAATGTGCTTTCCATTAACAAGCTCAGAGAAATGAGATGTTTTATGTACTGTAACAGAAAGCTTCAAAACCTGGATAATATTTGGACGTGTGACGGCTGCCACATCAGCAGGAGAAATTGATTCACTGTCAAAGGGCTTATCGTAATGCATGTGCAGAGAAATGAGGGATTGTGGGTAATGCATGAGCTGATTAATGCACAGAGGGAGGGAGGAAAGACAGACAGCACTCGTGTCTGGGAACAGGAATGCTGTACAATAGGCCTCTGACTGAAGCCATGACACGCTGACGAATGAACAGTGTGAGAAAATATGAGCGTTCTGATGGAGGGAAAGCGAGAGAGAGAGAGAGAGAGAGAGAGAGAGAGAGAGAGAGAGAGAGAGAGAGAGAGAGAGATAAAGGACCAAAGGGAGAACAGCAGAATGAGACGGTGGACAGACAGAGGGAAGGAGAAATTCTGCCAGCTGGAGTCTGGGAATGTTTCCATCACTCCCTACAGTAAGAGCTTTAACAGAGAAGATCTCTCTCATATTTGAAGAGCAGGCCAAATACATGAAAGAACAACTTCAGCACTGAGAATTCAAGCCCAAATCTAAAATAAAACTCTGGAGTAACCCGGGATGAAGGTATACTATAAAAAGTAAGACCTTCGTATAACAATGATTAGATGAAAGTGTTGCGACCAAGATATGTTAAACTTACTATCATTTTAAAATAATATATAAATATATACACACACACACACACACACACACACACATATACACCTACACACACACACATATATACATATACACATATATTTTTGTTTTGGGTTTATTTTATGATTAAAGTTTCAGTAGCAGTGCATGCATTACTGATGTACATTTAAAAAAAAATTGAAAAAGAAACTCAACACAGTGGAAGATAGCAACCTAATGCCTACTAGTTCTAATATTATTATAGAACAATACAGAATGAAGAAGTATAAATGCTGGAAATGACATTGGCTACAAGCAGGGGATAAACCTGGGGTTATGCCAATCAATCGACGCAGAAGAATAAATTGGGCTTAAGCCTTGTAGCAACTATCACAACTGTTCCCTTGTTCTGACATTAACAGCAAACATTCAACATAAAAAGAAATAGTGTATGCTTGGAATTTAAACAACCTTGACTTTAGGTAAAGTTAAACTCCTTTGATATCAAAGTAGAAATAGATTTGATGTTGCATAAATAGATTTGCGTTTTTCATCTTATATCGAAACAACAACAGTGCACTTCTGCTCTATGAAATGGAATTGAAAACTATATCAGTGAGTACGTTTACATGGACACCAATAATCCAAGTTTAATATGATTAAGACAATACTCTGATTAAGAGTCTACCATGAAAACAGCAATTTTTTAATGAATTTAACACGATTAAGGTCATAATTGAACTAAACAGAAATCGGATTAAGACATGTGGAGTATGCTGATTTTAGTCACATTATTGAAGTGCAGAACAGACATGTAAACACCGCAATCAAACTATTACTGTCGTGTAGGATTTTGACCGCATTTTGTGACAGGATATTTCATACACACACGGCTGTTTGACACTATTCTCTGCACCTACCGAGTCAGTGAAGGACCACAGACACATGCATCATGAAATGCAGAGTTTTTTCTTCCATACGGCCTGCGGTATCTATTTCTATTAAAACAACACTCTTCCAGCAGTTCATAGGCGCATCCAATATCCCGTTTGTCACAGGGGGGCATGCATGAAATGTTCCTAATTGAAAGTGAAAGTGCCAAACAGCAATTAAAATCTGCAAATTAAAAATGAAACACACGAAATGACAAAACTCCAGAGAAAACGTGGATAGCGTGGTGACGCAATGACGTTAATTGAATTATGTGTTATAACATGTAAAACGGGATCATGAAAGGAACATTCAAAAAGCAACTCATGTAAACACCTTAATCATATTATTGTCTTATTCAGATTAAAGCAAATAATTTGATTACTGATGTCCATGTAAACGTAGTCAGTGTATAGCAATCATCATTAAACTGTTCTAGTTAAAAAAAAAAAAACACTAGAAAACAATACCAGGAAAAAAGGTGAAGGGTGTGCTGGACGTCCAGTTTCATATTTGCACATTGCAGTGAAGAAGAAAACATGTTTGTTTGTGTGTGGAGGGCGGATCCAAGACTTTGCTCTGTAGCCGTTAAGGAAAAACCCAGAGCAACAGTATGATAACACTGTCTTGAGCTTCATGATAAACCTTCATCTTACAGTGCTGGGATTAAAATATGCTTTTTTTTTTTCTGTTTGCAAACTGTATCTCTCCTTCCTTCAGTAGGTCAACCACAGAACACTCTCACATGAGTGATATTCAACTGAACAAACTCACACATGCTATTCAGAAAGTTACACTGAAAAGTCAACAACCTGACCATTTGGGCAAATATTTGATGC